>NW_016909492.1:350068-363926 GCF_001483705.2 Eufriesea mexicana | reverse complement strand
TGTGTCAAGGTACGAGTAAAGATATTATTTACAAAGATTATACGATTACAAGAAACACAATTTTGTATCAATAGTTTCGTTACATGTGAAAGCATCGAGGAAATCTAGAAGTAAATTTCGTTTTTTTAGTTAAAATGTCCAGTTTTCTATGGTTAAATTCGACAGAAGGGCGAATTCTGAGTATAAAAGAACTACCATATAATACTGTACAAAGCTCAGAATTTAAAGAAGAGGTTGTAAGGCTCGAATTGCTCGATCTCGCCTATTTACAAACCGCGGAACGATTTGATCTAAGCGAAATTAATCACCTTCGCCGTTTGCAAATGAACAAATCGTACAATTATACGTGATTTAAATTGTATTCACTGCTCTAATTTTTGCCGTGTTTTACAAGTTCAGTAACGTATCGTGAGATGTCGTGATCGACGTTCGAAACACGGTTCTGTAATTCTACTGTCTGGAGATGGAACGCGGATTTTTAATATCCAGAAAGAATTCGAATTAGTGAAATACTAGTGGAGGTGTGGAATGTGTAGATTACTATCGGTTAAGAAAGTCTATGGAAGATGAATTTTCGAAGATCGAATTAGCATGAGAAATTATTGATACGGATTTTTGAGATCTGAGAGATGTTCTCTTAGAAGAAATTTTATCTAAAATATCGATATTTTAGACAAAGCCCATAAATTTTCTAAAAGTATCAGCAGTCTCATCTCTATTCTGTACTAAACCGAATCTCCCTTCTATCGAACTGAGAATATCAAACAGACATCAAGATCAGCATTCGAATCTTCATAGTCAAGAAAATTAATTGCTTACACAATTTGAAAATCCTTTATTTTTTATCGTTAAATATATTTCAATAGTTTTCGACTATTCTTTTCGTGTACTACCTAACTAATCCATGATTATTATAGACACTCATATACGAAAGTATTCGAACGCTTACATGTGCTACGTTCAACGATAAAAATGTATATGTAGGATATTAGGGTTTGAGAGTGAGTGCAAGGGGCCAGTTGTACATAATAAACAGCAGCCACGGGTTCAGATCGAATGCTCAGGGTTATATCTGGAGAGCATATGGAAGGACAAGTGGCTGCGTAAGTACAAGGATTCTATGGACGGGATGTTTATGAGTGATCGAGAAAGAAAGCCTGCGTGTGAAAGAAGAGACTGCTAGGTTTAAATAAGGTGCAAGAGTTGTCTTGGGACCAGTCTTTTACGGATTTTTTAGCGAGAGTTGACGTGAGAGTGTCGGTCGGTTGTGTAATCATAGATCAGTTATCAGTCTAGGCTTTTAGTTTATACTTTACTCCTAGTCCCATTTAGCTCGTAATAAATATATATTTTCGAATAAAACAACATCTCTTATTCTTTATATTTGCCAATCAATCTTCTTACAGTTCCCTCTATTTTTCCTTCTTCTTCCTTTCTAATCTTCATCGATTCTCAGTCTCCTCCTCAATCTTCTGATGGAAATATATGTATTAGACCGAAATGTTTAAAGCAACATCGTACATGTAAGGAGAAAGTCCCTAGATTATATCAGTAAAATTAAAATATAGTACAATGATGTATACGATACTTACAGTAGGTTCATCGGAGATACGGTTTACGGTGGCGTTAGTGAGTTAAGTGGACAGTACTCTTAAATCTGTCATAAACGACAGAGGACGTATTAACGTAATATCGAAACTTCTTATCATTTAATAAGTGGTTTTGTGACAGATAAATGGAACATGATCGTAATCATTGTATTATAAACATTATACGTATCGTTGAATTCTTTTCTAATTTTACTGTTATAGTCCCGACACTTCTTTTTAGCTATGCAGGTCATCATTGCTTCAAACATTTCAATTCAACGCGTATATATTATTTTTCAAGAACAGCTCATGTAAGCGCACTTTACTCACTGCATACATTACTTTTAAATTTAATACAATTTGGTTCGGCTAGCTTAACACCTAGGTATAAGCAACATACCTCGGTAGTACTCGTACTATATGCTAACAAAAGACTCACTGATATACAAGGTGTCCCAACAACGATAGTACAACCGGGAAAAGTGAGATTCTACATGCAGAAACGAATCGAAAAAAAAAATAAAATTTTTTCATTCGAAGCTTCGTTTTCGAGAAAATTGGTTTTGAATATTCACCGAATACGTTGATATACTGATGTTCCATCCGCCTTAGCCAAAGTTAAGTGCATACGTATTGATGGTCTATACACATAAGTCATAGCTAAATGCACGCACACTCGGTGAATGTTTACAGTCGATTTTCCCGAAAACGAAGCTTCGAATCAAAAAATTTGATTCTTTCTTTTCGATTCGTTTCTGCATGCGGAATCACCCCCTTCCCGGTTATACTACCATTGCTGGGACACCATATATATGATACAGTCCATTCTCAACGTTCTCCATATTATCATTGCAAATTATCCCCTTCCCGTGCCATTTAGCTCGACGAAATCTGGGCCCAAATAGTAGGGGTCAACGCGCGGTAAACAGACCAGACTGATGCTCAAAACCAGTCGCAATACGAGCCGAAATGTAAATACATGTAATACGTCTGCGAGTCTGGCTCGTGATATTCATGCTTGGGCCAAAATCCTCGTCACGAGTCAGACTCGTCAAAGTACGGGAAGGGGTTAAACGTTCAACTCGTAGTCGAATAAGGGTCAATCGCTACCTCTTTCAACCATTCAATTTATACTTTCATAATGCACCAGGGGTACTACTTTAAAGCATGACGGAGAACTATACACGGATACTGAGACCTATTCATCATACGTGGCCTATAAAGGTCAACATAAACCTGAGCTAGCTCGCAGACCTACGTCTTTAAAAATGGAAGGCGATTTAGAAACGACTACTGAAAAATGCGAGAAGTTCATCCAATGGCTGAACGTTAGTCGACCGGAACTTATGCGTGTGCCCACGCATTTGAAACTCGAGGGTGAATTCGAAACGACCACGGAAAATCACGAAAAATACGTGCCGTTTGTAGGTGTACGAAGACCAGAATTATTGAGACAGAATACCAACTTGAAATTAAACGGAGAAGCGAATTTCCTGCCGGAATATACCGATGTCTTTAAAAGACACAATAATAAAGGTGATTGCACGAATTAATTTAGTTATTTATACTTCTTTTTAATCCGATGAATATGTAACCTTATACTGTCATCGTATTTAGGACGCTCGCAGCCAATGAAACCTGAAACTCATCTAAAGACTGGAAATTCCTTTTTCCAAAATACCGAGAATACCGATAACTTCGTTGATTTTCGTACTGAGCAGGCACAATTGCCGAATGTGGTTAATAAAGACATCGAGGAAGAAGAGAAGACGCAAAAGGTATTAAAAGAGAAACAAAAGAAGGACGCCGAAATGAAAATGTTAGTCTCAAAACTGGAGGATTTGAAAGGTCCACCATTAGAAATTCCAGAGTATAAAGATGCATATAAGGTGAGCTTAATTTTTCGCACGTCTTGTTAAGCACGATATTATTAATGACGAATTTTAAAGAGAAAATTTCTTTATTTTTAGAATTTCCCAAGGGAGAGGCCTAAGATTGTAAAGCCAGAGGATGAAATTGGACGAGCAGATGGTTCCAAAATATCTTCTTCACCAACGCCTAAATTTCCTACGAAAATTGACCAAGATCCGGAATACAAATCGAAATACTTGGATTATCAAGGAGATTATCCGGTTTATCGAAAACCGCCGTTAAATATGAGGTCGACGTTCGCTCCTCCGGAACATGGTACACGTTTTGGTAGACAAGAGTGTAAACGACACGATCACGAATTTACCAGTGAGGTGCGAGCCCAATATATTCCTTATGGTCACATACCGAGAGTCGAAACTTTGAAAATGCCGACCAATTTGCGTCTGGAAGGTAATCTTGACCTTGAACCGGAATATAGAACGGCTTATTGCACAAAGCGTGAAAATCTGTTACAAGCTGAACAAAGAATGCATCGTAGACGAGATCGTAGTTTAAGCGCATCCAGACCGAAAGAAAATTATTGGATAAGCAATAAGGCAGAGCAATTTGGTTTTGCAAATGCTGCTCAAGATCAGGACGCGTTTCAAGTGTTAAACACTCGAGTTCATGAAGATAATGTTTGCGGAAAACCACCGACAAATAGTCGAAGGTTTGTAATTGAAAGTTCTGTTCAATCTATAAATAATGTATTTTAACGCAGATATCTATTTTTTATCTGTGGAAATAAACGAGGGCCAAATTGTTTGAGAAAGGAAATTTATTAAATATTAATTAATCAATTAGTGATAATATTTATATATATTTTGTTCATAAAGAAAGAGCAAAAGAGTTAGCTGACTAGTAGTTAAAAATCATAATACAATATAGAGTCATCTAGAATTATAAAACTATTATTATTTATATATCGTATAATCTGATAGATATGTAACAATTAAATAATGTACAAACAATGTACAACAATGTAACGAAATAAGTCAATTTATTTAATAAATTTAATTAAAGGAACAAAATTTTATAGGTTAATTTAGATATTACAAATAATTGTAATTCTACGTATTTTTAATAATAATTTGTTTTAATGCAATTCAGGATTGCTATAAAAATTCGTAACTGTCTGACTTAAATCAAACAGAAATTGACATTAAGATATAAGCAAAAATCATACAAGTCCTGTGTACATTTTCTTCCTCAAACATACCAATTTCTTGTATTTTCGATAATTGAGAAATAATATATTTTACTTGAATATGCTATTTAAAACGTATTAACTGAAATAAATGTAATTGAAATTTAGGAGTTCAATTTGTTCCAAATCTTCGCAAACGCAAATCCAAAGGCAATCACAATTAGATGTGACAGAATGCAACACAGTGAAAAATAGATCGACTAGTCCGACTTACCGACTTCATGTCTGTAATGTCGACGATGAACCCAGAGGTTTCCGACGTAGACGTTCGCCATCACTGAAGTCTTCCGGAAGAACACACAATCCATCATCGGATTGTGTACTTCAAAGTAATGCTATCAGACCATATTCTCCTAGTTTTGGTAAAAGCACGAAGCAACACCCTAATGGCCAATCATTTGTTGTTCTGGATAATGGAATCTTTGATACACATAAAAATGAAATTCGCAGAAGGCAAACAGATCGAAATTATAATATTGATGGTACACTCCCTATTTCTAAAGGAAGAGCAAAAACTCCAGCAAATTGGATGCCACCTTGGTATGATAGTACAAATACTATCTAAAGTAATAAATGCATTTCAAATGAATAAAATGGGCTTTGTACTTTTTAATATTGATCCAGAATAATAAAGTTTCTGTATAAATATAAATTGTATAATATATTTATTAAATTTAATTACTCCAAAACAATATATACATATATCATAAAATTAATATACCACCATCGCATATTAAATAATTTATATTTAATTATTAAGACAGAGTATATAATTTAATCAATTGTATTGATATTTATATTTCACAAAAAATATTAAAAGTATCTATTATTTTAGTCACTCCTGTTATCTGGAATTATGAAAAGATATTTTTTATCAAGTTATAAACATTGAAAAATTGTTTTAAGTGTGATAAAAAATACTAACAAGGAAAGATTCTAGAGTGTACATCTTTGAATTACATTTCTGTAATCATAGTACATATAATACTTAAATTATTGATATTTGATGATTAGATAAAGGAATTAACAACTAACAAGATATTTTGTACCAAAATTTTAACAGATTTAACGTGTAAGTCATGTTCATGCATCTACTAATTAAACAATATTTAATTATATCTTAATTCTTGTTTAGTAGTTGTTTATAATTTAATAATTGAATTATATCTTTCCTTTTAAATTCATTTTATCTTCAAACATTTCTAAAAACATGCCATTATAGAATATTTTCATTCAATTTCTATCTCTATGAACTACATTTTATTAAAGTTTAATTCATTTATGTAAATTTTTAATAATTACAATATGAAACTAAAGGTGGTATGACCCATATAATAGAAATACAACTTGCAAAACTATCACAAGAGCACCCTACATTGATTATGTTAAATAATTTTCATATATACATATATATAGTAAAAATCTATATCAATTGAATATACAGTATAACTGATGAAATCTGAGATCTGCAGAAAAATAACACTTTTTTCTCACAGAACCCCAATGACTTCTCATTCTTTTCTATCATACAGATTTCTTCGTCTACATTTATAGCTTTACTTTTAAATTTGTATTTTTAGCTACAAATTTTATTACTACCCTATTGATTTTTATTACAAAATATACTTTTATTACATATTCTATAATGTTTAAAACACAAAGAAATAAAGAATTACAAAATTAAGCAGCTATATTTGACTATTATTCTTTAATATAAATTTTATATACACTAGAATGATATTATACATAAAAATGTATTAAATATAAAATATAATATACCACAAATATATTTTTCTATATGCAAAACTTGTAATAAAACATAATGAAATATTATTTATAAATAATAGTTCAGATACAAAATTAAGTATTTAAATACTAAATAATAAGGTAAGCAACACCAAAAATTAAAAAATTATCAGGATTCAAAACGTTGATATTAAATATCTTATAAATTATTAATTATTTATAATTAAAACTTCATAATTTTAATATTACATGTATTACCATTGTGCAAAATCTTATTAAAATTCAGCATTATTCCTTTGTGTAACCTTCTATTACAAAAGTATATAAATTTCAATTTTAGTTTTTATGAGTTATGCATTATGATACATTTTATTTTATATATACTTTACATCCCTTAATTGCACACATAAATTCAATAATAACTTTGAATGTTACAATTTTTATATTAAACCTATTTCGATACAAAGTTATTCAAATTTCAATATTGTAAATAACAACAAATTCTAACTTCTATTTTGTTTATTCACTACTTTAAGTAGTAAATTTTATTAAATAATAAAGTTTATTATTTACTACTTGGTAACAACACATTTAAAATATTAAATATTTAATTAATATAACACAATAAACTTAACTAATTTGTACTTATGTATTGAGGTTAAAATTGTATTGACCAACAAAACATTTATAATAAATATCCCTTATAATAACTCATCATTATACGTAATCATATTCCCAAACATTATATAATAACAGTTTTTATAGTTTATATATTAAAAATATTTGTTTATATATACAAATTTAATTACACAGAACTGTTTTATTACAAATCCAAATTTTAACTGAACATGCGTAGATCTAATCGATTTATGTATATTCGACCACCTTCATGTTTCTCACTGCAACATTTTAACGGGAACTACGTCTGTAGAACCTACATACATTGAGATCGAATAAAGATTTCTAAATATTAAATAACGAAAAATTAGTATTATAAAATATGTCAGATCCAGAACTTGAAGCAATAAGGCAACAACGGTTAGCTCAGTTGCAATCGCAATATAAGGTAAATTAAGTATCAATTGCACTAAAAAGGAAATAGTTTGTAATATATTATTAGTTTTGACAAGTGTAATCATAAATAATTTAATAAATCTGCAAATAAAAATTAATTTGAAATAATGTATAATTATAGTAATATTTCAATTTCATAAAAATAAATTTATCCTGTAAAGTTTAAATTTGAACATCAAGCTATTTATAACTGTAACATACGTATACTACATATATAAATATTTATTACGTATTTGCAACTATTATTAATATTATTATTTATATTTATAAATGTTAAGGGTAACAATGTGGGGAATAAACAAGCAATGGAAGAAAAAATGCAACAAATGGAAGACATGAGGAATTCTATTCTTAGCCAAGTATTAGATCAGTCAGCTAGAGCAAGATGTAAGAATATTAAAATAATTAAGTTTTATATATATATTGTATATAAAATTTCTTAACATATAATGTTCCTTAAGTGAACACATTGTCTCTTGGGAAACCCGAAAAGGGAAAAATGGTAGAAGATATAATATTAAGCATGGCTCAACGAGGCCAATTACGTGGTAAATTAGATGAAAATGAACTCATCAATTTACTTGAAAGTGTAAATCAACAAACGCAACGAAAGACTGTTGTGAAGGTTAGTTATAAAATATTATAAGTGTATATTTCCAAAGAAAAAAGAAATGACTAACAATTAATTTTAGTTTGACAGACGAAGAGCAGCACTGGATTCTGATGATGATTTGTAGCACCTACATATATTTATGTGGCTTGTCAAACATCAACATTACATTCTTTGTTTAATTTTTAAACAAGAATTAAGATTACAATACATAACTGTACACTTAATTAGTCATATGTTTTTATTTTTTATGATATATTGAAATAAAAAATTGAAATCAATTATTAAGATTCATTGAAATGCATATTTTATTCTGAAACTTCTACAATGTATTTTTTTACATATATTCCTTTATTTAGTCGATTTAATTTATATTTATGAAAAAAATATTTGAAGTATTATTACATTTTTATTATATGTAAATAAACGTATTCAGAACATAACAATTTTCTATCCCTAAAACAGTTATCATATTTTCAACCAAACACCTACACTACAGATAAACATTAATATAGAACATAGAATTTTTCACTATATTTACAAAAACAAATATACGTTTGTAATTTAAAATAAAAGTATACACAACATTGCTTCCATTTTATATTCTTTACGCAAATTTTAATACATTTTCATATTTCAATTGAAATCCTTTTACAAGGTTTAAAAAAGCTCGTTTACTTACATTGTTTGTATTGTCTTATGAAAGTTCTATTTAGTTAAGATAATTTACTCTTATCATTCTATCATTAATTCATAGAATCTCTCACTTCACTGACTACAAAAATGACGATTTTCATAATTTACATAATTTTGTTACATGAATTATAAATAATATCAATAACGTATATACGCACATATATACGTATATATACAAAAATAAATAAAATTAAAAAAAAAATAAACATTAAAAATTGTACAATATTATGGATGTAAACAATATCGTAATTCAGTTGTTTTAATCTTTTTTCATATGATTTGCTCCTGGCTGATCTAAAAAATAATTTAATATTAGAAAATTATTAATAATGTATATATTTATGCATGTAAACAGTGCAAAATATATACATATACCTTCTTCATCATCATCTGCATCTAAAATATCTGGACAAAAAATTCCATAACATATCAATGATAAAAATCCTGCCGGTAAACCAAATAAAACTATCGTTAGGATAGGATTACCCATCCACATTGCAGAAAGAGTTGTTTTTAATTCAAACCATGATCTATATATACGTATCAACCAACTATTTCCACCATATCGCTAAAAATATATCGTATAATGTCAATTTTATTTAATATTCATGCAATATTCTAGATCTATTAAATAAAAATTTTATCTACCGGAGCACTTTCATTTCGAATTTGCTCTAGGAACAACTCTATCACATAAGGAGTCAGTTTTTCTGCTTCATCCTCTGGAATGTGGTGATGGTTTGTTGTAGTGTTAATAACAATTAGATTTGGCAATGGTAAAACCATCATTGCTATACTATTGACTAGATCTGGACTAGCTATCCAACCAAATTGAAAATGGCTAAATACAAAAACAATAATTATAATTAAATTTTGAATAAAATAAACAATGCATATATTGGTATCATGTATCTTACTCATGATATTTTTCTCGCTGACTTTTAATTATAGATTCTACCATATTTTTAAATCGTATCATATGTGGTGGTACTTCTTCTAGTTGATTTTCTTCTACTACTGCTAAAACTAAATTTTTTTTTGTCAATAAAAGTTGGTTTATATTTCCTCTTGTTACTTTTGGAAATGTAAGAAAACGTTCTGTATTTATCCACTTGTATACTGTTTCATTTAGTTCTTCTGCATTATCTATATTATGATCTATTACAATTATAAATATTATAATTATAAGTAACTTATAATAATTAATTATAAGTCATTTGTAGTTACTAAAAATATAATATGGATAATATTTACCACTAAAATTATAATGTAAATTTTCCTTATAGACAAATAATGCTGGAATACTTTCTACTGGAGCATGTTTATTAACAACATTTGGATGAGACTGATAAAAAAATGCATGTGGCTGGAACACATCTGCAGTCTTGTAATAAAATTCCTAAATATATTTATACACATTAAAATCTTTCTTAACATTTCTATTATATTGTAAATAAAACTATATTCTTATTTTACCCATAATGGCCCAGATCTTTCTCCAACATATAAAAAGTACAAATCACGTTCTTTTTTAATAGTGTCAAAACTTTGAGTTTTTGTTATTTCTTGAACTGGTGGACCACTTACTCGTAGTGCAAATTTTACTATTTCATCTCGTGTTTTGTCACCATGATATACAAATTCTTGCTCACCTTTCAAGCTATATACATATATATATACATACATATATATATATATAAAATTTTAAATATATTATTAATTTAATACTATAAAAATTAATTTAATTGCCTTCCTTACAATATAATAGTTGGAAATCCCTTAACTTTAAAAGCACGAGCAACACTTGTAAATCTAGTACAATCAACCCGTCCTACTCTTATTGATGTTGCATATAAATGTTGTGCTACATGAGCCCAAATTGGTTCTAATCTTTTACAATGTGCACACCATGGTGCATACATCTGCAAAAAATTATCTTTATAATTCGTGAATAATTCTACATAAAAAAATAATCTGGAAAATATTTTATATCATACCATTACAAGCCACTGACCATCTTTATGAATATCCAAAAATCTATAAAAGAAGATATAATAATAGTATAAAAAACTTTATACATATAAATATAGTTAACTAATATAAATATAAGGTATAAAAAATATAATAATAAATATGATGTACCTGTCACATAGTTCAATTACACGTGATGCTATTACAGGAGTAAAAATACCTGAAAAAGCTAAAATGTATTTCGTTAATAGCTATATTTGAAAATATAATTTATAAAAAAGAGATATAATATTGAAAACTAAGTAAATATTTAAAAATATATGCATTATATATTCAAATTTAAATATAATTGATTTTCTTAAATTTTGGTTGAACATATGTATCTTTTTAATGATTTAAGTCAAATTAAAGTTTTAATGCAAATACTAATTTCTGGTAAGTTATCGATCGACAATATTTGGAGGTTATGAAATAATATTAGATTTTATCTCTTAATATTAATTTTACATTTGAGAAACTAAATCAAAAACGATATTATCTTTCATAGGCAGTTAATTAGAATGAATAAATTTACCATATATAACTGCGATGAGAACCAATTTCGTGATTGTTACCATTGCAGCAAAAGGGGCTTCTTATTAAAAAAGACTTGTTATGAAATCTTAGGGTCCAAAGTATTATATTTAATTATTTTACTTTCACATAATTAGAATAATTAACACTTTTAACTATTAAATCGAAATGCACACGACGCAATCCAATACATTTCTACCATGTTTTCTTCCTGTGACGCCAAACAATTTTCATATCGGCATTTTCTGAACTGATGTTGCACTCTTCATCTAAAATCCGTATACGTATATGAAAGCAGTAGGCAAAAAAAGATTAAAAAATGCACTAACTGCAAATTTAAAGTATTTTGAAGTGTATGCACAATTTTTAATTCATAATTTGAAAATTATAAAAATGCACGCTCTTATATATAAATATTTTTAATCATATTTTCTATTATTTTTTAAGATGAAACATATTTAATATTGCTATCCAAAGTAATTGTAGTAAAATTAATATATATATTACGAAAATTATTTTCTGTACAAAATAATTTATTAGCAAGTTGAATTTAAAAAAGAAATGAATATTTTTATTTTTCCAAAATAAGCTTCTTATTTATACGTTTCATAACTATTATTTTGCATTTTTACCAAATATGTGCGAAATTTATATTTAATTTTACATGACTGTAAGTATTAATGTAAAAATTGTATAGATTTTTAAATTAAATTATATCTTCCAGTTCGAAATTAGATTCAGCATCTTCAAACTCCTGAAAGTGAGATAATAATGCAAACTTTATGTAATGCATAAATTGAAAAATATTTGAGAATCACATTTTTATTTGTAAATTATAAACAACTCACTTAATTTTAATCGATAATTGTACTATCTGGGAAACCGCTAAGTAACATTATGAGAAACATATAGAAAGAATGTACGATATTAAAAACGATCATAATAAAAAGAATATAAACATAGCAAAGAAATATGAAAGGATAAAAAATGATGCTAATGCTAAAGGTAGCCAAACTTGTCAATATACTGCCCATTTCTCACATTTTGCGAGATTCATTTTTTATTTATATATGTATGTAAGACGATTCTAGGAATAAACCATTAATTCCTTCAATTATGTATATTTTATGAAATTGACAAAGGTTTAGATAATTAATATAATTATATAAATTTGTACCTTGTTATTGTGAATATTATTCATAAAAAGTATTTAACACTTACATTTATTTTTTTTTTAACTGACAAAAAAATACGATCTATTTCCAATTAAAAGTGAAAGCCGAATGTTTATGATGTAAAAACCTTTTTTTGATGAAAACAAATTGTTGATTAGATAAAATGTTCATTGATTTGACGTTTTGAGAATAACTGTCTTTTAAATTTCAAATCAAATTTTTTTAACATTGTCATTTATTTTTAATTATTAATAAACAAAAAATTTCATACCTCATCATCATCTTCATCTTCGGTACTTAGTGGTATATGTAGTGTACCAGTTAATTTAAATACGAGTAAGGAATAGATTGCAAATGCTATATTAATTAAATTTGCTAAATGCATGCTATATAAATATGTCAAATATAAAAAAGGAAGAATAATTATTTTCACATATATTTTAGCTATTCCTCCAAAAAATGATCCCATATTTGAAATAAAATGGTTAAAGATTTTATTTATGTTCAAATAGTGCGCACATTAATTCATTAATTATTTTAGTTATAGCAAAAGTAATATAAAATATTGTTCTTCGACAATATACATAAATAAGTTTCATAGATTTCTATAATCAACTGTCAAATCAACTTTGTGTATGTGATGAATAAGTTGTTTAATTGATTATTAAGAATTATTAAGAAGATTATTAAGAATTTTCATGAAAAGTAGAATTATTTTTTAGATATTTATCAAAATATTTGTTTAACAAATTTTTATATATAATAAATTATATTAGTGTTTCATTCACATTGTATTAAAGAAGATTTACAGAACAAAATGAATAATGATGACAGGAAATGAAATACAAATTTTCATTTGGCGATTTTTTTGTTACAGAAAGATGGCAATTCAAAAATTTTCCATTATAAAGTCGACGATATTTTTTAAAATAATAAACAAGAAATCGTATATAAATTAACACGTAGAATTATTTTATTTCGATATTCCACGCATCATTGGGTAATTTTAAATTTAATGTATTAATTAACATCGATCTTTAGAATTCGACTGAATGGCGATTGAGGGTCACCTTTTAAATACAACGGGTTAATAAAATAATTAACAATATTAATAAAAATAATTAACACAAGTATAATACGTAGCTACATAATATATAGCTATAGATATATTTTATATTATAGATAATTAAATTACATGTATAAATCACAGCATGTAAACATTGAACAAAAAATTGGTTAGAAAAGTATACAATGATCATTATTATAGGGATAAAGTTTTTCATAATGTAGTTTTAAAGTGAATTAA
>NW_016909492.1:330195-350027 GCF_001483705.2 Eufriesea mexicana | reverse complement strand
TAAAGTGAATTAATAATTAATAAAAAATATATACATAAAAATAAATTACAAATTAATAATAATAATAAATATAAAATATATATCTTAATTACATTTATCTTAAATATAAAAATATTTAAATAATGGTTTAAAACGTTCTATTTTTATATTCATATTTATAGAAAGATGTTAATTCTGACTAGATCTTTTTTTTTTTTAGGTTTTGTTAGACAAATGTCATTTTTAACTGGTTGTTCTCCAGGATCACTGAAAAAACATTGTCGAAAAATGTCGAACAGTGCAATATCGTTTGTCTTAATTGCGAAGAGAAACAAGCGGCGCGATAGCGCTCGCTTTTTTTGTGTGCACCATCATTTGCCTATAGCATTTAAATGTTCGAGAATTTTCGATATGAAGTCTAAACAGCACGATCGTACTACTTAGGACTCAAACGGTTAATAGTAAAAGTTGCATTACTAGGTAGTGAATTGTCACTTTCGAAAGATTTCATATTTGAATCATTCTCTAATGCGTTTAAAACTAAATCTTTACTTTCAAACTCAATTATCACATTCTTATCATTATCTTCTATCACATTTTTTTCTATGACATATGTTCTAGCACTATCAGTTGAATCTGAATCACTTTTTTTACAACTGTTACTCTTATAGTAAATCAAAGTTTTATCATTTTCTTCCATTTCTACAATAAAATCTGATCCAATATTTGCTGGTGATGAAATCTTTGTGAGCCTATCATATACTTTATCTTTTTGATAGTTTGTAGCACTATCAGAAAAACTTTTTGATATGTCACTTTTTGGTATGTTACTGCTTTTTGTTTCTTTTGCACTTCTTGGTCTCTTTTGTATCTTGGTCCCTTTTTTATCCCAATCATTTATTCTTTTACTTTGTGGTGTATGACATTTTACAATTCTCTGACTATCTCTATCCATTACACTAGATTCGAAATAAAAACTTGATTGATCTTCAGTACTCAAATTTGTAGATTTTTGTTTTTTTAGTGTCTCTTCCTCTTTCTCTATGTTGTCATATAAACTAGTTAGAACTTCGCTCTCATTCGATTTTCGGAGAATGGTAAAGTTTCTACCAGATTCAATATCACCTGATGATTTTGTCGTATTTGATAAAATTCTATCAATTTTTTCAATAATATTATACAAACGATTTGCACTGCGATTTTTTAACGTTTGTCCAGCTTCATTTAATCGTTGAAGCTTCATCTTTGTATCAGTGTACTTATCTTTTTCTAAAATAACATTATTAGAAAATTTAAACAGACTAGAATCGTAATTTCGATTAGATTGTAAGTTCTTTTCTTTTGAAGTCTCTTCAGTTATTCCTTTCTTGTTATATAATCGCAATTTTTCTTTAGACATTATGGATGTATTTAAAAATCTCATGGAAATATCATCGTTCATCACTGTATTTTTAACCTCTTTCACCATTTTTAATCCTATATCTTCACCCGTAATATCCTTGTTAAATCGTAAAATTCTCACCGGAGCAGGACTGCCGAAAGTTGAAAAAGCTAATACTTGATCGTACGGGTGATAATCTACGCAAGTTACCGCACGATAATGTCGATCAAATGTATATTTTGCTAGAAGATTTCCGGTTTCTAAATTCCATACATTCAAAGTTGAATCTTCGCCACCACAAAAGATTAAATTGCCGCATGGAGAAATACAAGCTGTGGACTGTATTCTATAACAAAATTTAAAAATAATTAAAAATAGTAATAATTGAAATTAATTAAATAAAGTGTAATTTTGCAAATAGAATTGTGTTATATATATTGTAATTGTATACAATAAATATTGTATAGGATTAAAATTTGACATTATGAAATAAAGAATACCTTTGATTATTTAGTTCATTGTATTTTTGCAATACTACTCCAGTTGCAAGATCCAACATTTTTAACCCATTATTTCTCGAATGAACAAGAAGTCTAGATTCCAAAGGATGTAATATAATAGTGTTAATTATTATACCATCAATTTCTCTAACCTTTATTTTTCGTGATATGTACCATTCCTTTCTAGAAGATACTTTTTTATTTTTTTTTAAGATCCATATTATTATTATTCCGACACTATCTGCCGTTAACAAATTACTATTTTTTTGGAAATACATTGAATTTACAAAACCTTCGTGACCTTCCAATTCTTGACATAGATCACAATTTTTCATTTCTTTATTTCGCAACCAAATGCGCGTTATCCGATCATAACAGCCAGTTGCTACTATTAAAGAGTTCTTCGGATCAAATTTTCCACAATACACGTATGATGGATGAGGCATCATCTATTAAATATACGATTTCATTCCAACTAATATTATAATGCTATGAAAGCGAGTTACATTATAAATAAATGTTACGATTCTTACTTCCACATGTTTTACAATCTGATTCTGTACATTCCAAATGCGGGCAGTTTGATCGGATGAAACAGAAAGTAAATAATTATCATTGCTGGACCAGTTGAGAGAATAAACAAACGTTTTGTGTCCTGAAAACCGTACATAAATCTTCTTTCCTTGAACCTAACAACAATCAAGGAAGAGTTAACATATTTTATTAAATTTTATAGAGTTATCATACATTGAAATTAATTATACAAAATGTTCTTTCATATGTCTTTATATGTTATAACATAATAATTATATGATTCTTTTCAAGAAAATTTGTAGTAACATTAAATAATTTTTAAAATTACAGGCAACAGGATTTACATTGTATGAAAAATGTTCTATCGAATTTCCTAAAAATTATCATAAAAACAAGTTTGATGTAATATTGAATATGACATATTATTAACCCTCGCCTAACCGATATTGGGTTACCGTTGACTCGAAATTTGAGCGTAGAGAAGGAGTGGCAACGCTGCAGGTCCTACTCTTATCGCTTAACATAAACTGCGTGCAAAGTTCAAAGGTCCCCAAATAACAGTATTCAGTGTAACAGCGAAAAGAAACGATCGGTCAAATATGTCTCCATTTCATTAATTTTTACAATTTTCACAAATATAGTATGAAATGTGCCAAATGTTCACGATGTACATATGTATATGTAAGAAAACGTGCACATAAATAAAAAAATATATTTATAAAATTTTACATTTTTTAAATAAACTACTCTCCTCCCCATATTATGAATATTATTAGATAATATCCTGCACCAAAAAGTTAGGTGCAAAGCAAGTATAGTAATAATTTAGATATGGGTCAAAAGTGACCCGGTGTTGGCTCGCTGCATCACACATGTATGGCTGGCTATTCGAGGGTTAAAAATATTTACATTATTCATTTAGTAACAAAAAAAAAAATTGACAAATTTTCTGAACTATCTGTAATATAGACAAAAATGAAAAATTGTAATAATTCACCTCGTAAATAACAATAGGATAATCGTTTTCTTCTGAAAAGCTACAGGCCAAATATTTGCCATTGTTGCTAAAGACAATGCAGAAACATCCATTCTCGGCGATTTCCGTTTGGAAAAGGATTTCATTTGGTATTTTGCACGACTGTGCGCCCAATCTATTCCATTTTGGTAAATTTATAGAATCTGAAGCGTGATTGGGCATTTTTTGTGATTCATTGCGTGTATCGGATAAATTGTGCAACGATAACTGTCCATATAAAACAGGTTCCAATTTAGGTGGATCGATGGATGTTACGGTGACAAATAAGCTACTGGGATATTTTTCTCGAATATTCGACTTCCACCACGTGTATACCTAAATAGTAATAAAACATTTAATTTCAAAATGCATCTAACAAAATTAAATTTGATAAAAAATTATTTCCAACAAACTTTCGCAATTTTGTTAATAATGTCATAATGTATAGTAATGTATCATAAAGTTTTAAATTATATTATACAGGGTATCCAATTTTAATCTATAAACGTAAATTACTCGTAAATCATCTACTCCACAAGAAAAAAAGAAAAAAAATAGTTCAGATAAAAATTGAATGATTCTAAAAATGACGTAATTCGATATAATTAGTTTTTCTAGATCAACTCATGAAGGTTGGATGAAGGTCAATTTTGGTTTTCTAAAAAAAAGTATTAAAATATGCTATTTATATCAAAAGAATATCAATTTAGAAGATATTTTAATCCAAATATTAAGAAAGTACAGATATCCAATGCTCTGAAATAAGGTACTTCGAGATTGGTTTTTTTGAACACTTAAAATTGTAAATAAATGATTACTTTTGATATTCAGTTGCATAAATAGTTTAATAATATGACACTTTGTTAACATTTTGTAAAAAAAATGCATAATGTTAATTCCATTAGACATATCTATGAATTTACTTACTAGTATTGAGTAGAAATTAAGATGTATCCAAAATGAATAATTTTTTAACATAAATAATTGAGTACTCTTTTTTAAAGAAATAGGGAAAAGATTAGATAAATATCAAGTTACATCAAAACAGATGTTAAGGGAAAGTAATGGAAATATGGAATTCTACTGACACTACCGTGATAAAGACGTTAATAAATAGTACAGAACGTTAAATTACACCTGTCAGAGAAATTATCAGTCTCACAAGATGTATGGGATATATGACAATTAAATCTCATGACTATTACAACGTGATTTTACATCCTTGGATAGGTAAAGATTTTTTTTTACAGTCTCTTTTATTTCATGCACTAGCCTCACTAGTACAACTGAATATAAAAAATAAACGCTTATTTACAATTTTAAGTGTTCGAAAAGACCAAACTCGAAGTACCTTATTTCAGAACAATGAATATCTGTAATTTCTCAAAATCTAGATTAAAATATCTTCTAAACTAATATTCTTTCGACATAAATAAAATATTGTTAGTACCTTTTTTGAGGCAAATAACGATTGATTAGTACGTTAGAAAACCATAGCTGAACTTTATGCAACCTCCATGAGTTATATCAAATCACGTTTTTTTTTTTTAAAATCATTTAATCCTTTGCACTCGAGAGGCACTCTTCAGTCGCCATTTGATAAAATTTCGAACATCAATATTAATTAATATGTCAAATTTAAGATAATGTAACGGTGTGAGAGGTATCGAAATCAAATAATTTTACGTGTTAATTATTACATGTAAAAAAATATCGTCAGCTCTATGGTAGAAAATCTTTGAACTCCTATCCTTTTTTAGCCAAAAAATCGTCGAGTGCAAAGGATTAATTTTTATCTGAACTATTTTTTTTTTCTTATGCAGTGACTTATATCTATT
Organism: Eufriesea mexicana; assembly: GCF_001483705.2. Classification (NCBI taxonomy): domain Eukaryota; kingdom Metazoa; phylum Arthropoda; class Insecta; order Hymenoptera; family Apidae; genus Eufriesea; species Eufriesea mexicana. The sequence continues at coordinate 344,780 of NW_016909492.1, read as the reverse complement.
TATATTTATTTACAAGTATTGAGTAAACTTCGTGATATCGAAAAAATATTGATTCATTTACGACTCGTGACAGTCCTTTTCAGACATTTTCTTCTTATAACGAGTAAAATACGATCCAATAAAAAGATTTTTGGCCTTGAAAATCATACTTAAGCACGATTTTGTGGTTACTTTTCTAAGCAGATCTTTACTGACTCAAAAGTATAGAATTATGCTGTAATGGTCGTGACATTTAATTTTCATACATCCTGTATGAAACAAAATACTGGTTCTTAAAAATGTAACAATATTTATGTCCATTCACGGTAAACATTTGTAATAAATACATTGTAAATACTATGTAATAATTGAATTATTTTCTACTGTTTCTAGTATAATTTTAAGACTTCTCCCTTGCATAGACGTCATATTGTTTTTGACATTTCAATTTAACATTCATGTTTGATCTGCTAAAAGTTATAAATCTAAGCGTTCGAATATTTTCGTTGGCAACTGCATAAATTTTAAGAATATACAATAGAAAGGAACAATTGATTTTTTCAACTAACTAAATGGAAATATTTTTTTCAAATTTACGAAAATGAATGATGGACTGCGTAACGTAATCATATCTATTATTTTTGTTCTTAATATACCAACTAAAATTATATTTATCGTAGATGACGTGGCTTAAAAAACTTTAAAGATAATAACATTATCTTTCTTTATCAATTAATGGATATTGAGATAAATTTAACGGTTTTAATAAATTTTAGTAGAAGTATTTTAATAACGTAATGATACAATATCTCAAATATAAACCGAATAACATGTTATAAATTAATCTTAAGTTTCAAATTTATTTGAATACACTGTGTGTGTTTAAAATGCCAATCGAAAACCACGATTTCTATCAAATTTGTATAACCGACAACAAAGTGAATGCATACATCTTTCGATAACATAATTATTATGATTTTATAATAAACATGCATTTATGATTCACTGACGTTGTTAGAACATCTTGATAATTTTTGAATATATTGTAAAAATGAAGGGTTTTCCCCCAAATCATATACACCCCTGATCGGTACCAAGTCATGAAGGGAAATAGATTTTAAGTGTAAAATATTATTTTCAAAAAAGTAGTAATTTTCGAAATATTAAGAAAAACCTTTTAGCATTATACATAGAAATCAATTGACATGTACGAGACTAGAACAACTGGTTTCTTTGCAGTAGTAGCTGGAACCAAGTATCGAGTAACCGATGAAGCGCACTTGTTCAGCTTTTATAAGATGTTCTATTCAAAATTTGCCTTTTGTTCCATTTTCATTAATATTTCAAAAATAATTTCCCGAAAATAACATTTTGCATTTAGTATTTACTCACCCTCACCTCTTTTTCCTTCAAAACTTGGTGTTAATGAGTGTCGTGTATGATTTGAAAGAATATTCGTACTATACAATAATATATTCGAAAGGTACACTGATTCGCTAATAATAAAAATAATAGTGATGGTCATGTTACGTGGCCCATTTTCTCTAACAAATACAGCAGTGCTTGGTTAAATTCAAAAAGTTCGGAAGTCAGCAGTTGAATTTAATTGACCAGGATAAACTCTTTTTTTAGGGACCAACTCAAGCATTGGCTGATAAAGAGGACGGATATAAGGAGAGAAAGCGACATAGATACAGTACATCGAGTAGTCGTAATCGAAATTCGACACTTTAATGGTACATCACTAGAGAAATTTTATTTTACTCATTTTTATGTTATCCTTGTAAAAGTTATATCAACGCATCGTTAGGATTCTTTCGATTAAAATGAGTCTAACATCGATGTTGATGTTTTATTGATTTTGATAACAAACTGATATGTAATAACATAACAACATAGTTCAATTTATATGGTGTTTGATCTAACTCGTTTGAATCTAAAACGTCCCAGCAGTGCATTAGTACAATTTTTGCGAAGGTGAGATGAAAATAACAAGAAAGTAACATTTTCTTTTCTGCATGTTTACTTTTTCAATAGCGCCATTTTTTTGCACTACATATGTCTCTTTTCCTTTCATTATATCGATCTTTCTTCCTTGTCAACAATATCAGGTTTTGCTGTACTCGAGAACTGGATAGTTTAAGAGGAGTGGGGATGATCCATATAAATTTAATCCGGCAAATTTTAATTGAATTTAACCGAATGTCACTGTATTGAGTTTAATGATTACTTACATCGCATGTATGAAGTCTTTGAAATTTTTGCAAATTCTTTCGAGGTTTATACAATTGTAATCTGACTTTTTTATCAATATGTAACACGTTGTTCCGTCCTACAGGCTTTAAAAAAGCCCATGCAACTTTGTACCAACAACCTTCATGACCTATTGATAAATAAAATAAATGATTCATATTCATTCGAATATGATTCAAATTAATTATTCTAATCTAATGTTAAATATTAATTATATTACCAAAATTTGTCAAGATATTTACCAAATTTATCATAATTGAAACTAGCCTCGGCAAAACTCAAAAGATCCACAATTTCAAAAAGAATTACAACCTGTTCATTATCGATTTTCAAAAGTGTATTGAAATCATGCTCGAAGATTAGTTCTTCCTCCCACACCGGTATTATAGATTTTTTTTCCTTGAAATCAAATTTCCCTGTTATTATAGGTTGCAAATACGTACACAAACCGTATTCGTTTTTTAAATATTTTCCACTTTCAGCTTTTACTATATGAACCTTCACCATAGGATGTTTCGTCACATAATCGATCTCTAACATATCGGTTCTGTGAATCACTATAGAAATATATTTTATGTCGTCCTCTTTCTTTTTCTTTTTCTTTCTTTTCGAATCTTTCTCGGCATTAACATTTGGTGTGTATGTGGATGAATTAGAAATACTTTTGCGAAGTGTCATTTTCTTGTCCTTTTTCTCTTGCATTTGTAACTTGTGCTTTGTATATCTCGTCTTCTTTTTCTTCGTATTGGATCTTCGTAACCTAGCTTCATCGTGAGTTTCTCTAGAACGTCTCTCGTCGAGATCATCATCTTCGGAGGTAGACGTCACATCTTGGCCAAAATAGCTTAAATAATTTTCATCGTGATCATCTTTAGTAACAGATATCGAATCTCTTTTAGAATACCTTTGATAATGTTTCTTATTTCCCTTACTTATTAAAAGACGGTCATCCTTTGTCGATACTTCTTCGAAAGAGTGATCATTCGATTGTGTGTTGATTTCTTCTAAACTTTGCGAAGTATTCGAATTATCGAGAATATTTTTCTTATCTTTATCTAGGGAATTTTTTCTTTTATTTATAAATGCGCGACTTCTCCCTTTCGAAGGTATATCATCACGATTAAATTTATCAGTATATTTAATATCTGATATCGTATTTTTTCTTCGATTTTCGAAACTTTGACTTCCTAGATTCGTAAGCTCGTTTAAATCTTCGATCGTAATTGCTGTTTCCCTGAAGCTCTTACCTTCTTCGTTCAGTGAATCTGAAGAACTTCGATTATTAAAAGTAGAAAGCTCCATTTGATTTACGCGGTGAACAATTTCCTTTATTTCGATCTTCGTGTCATCTCGATTATGATCAGTTTCAATTCTAAGAATTTCCTCATTCTCTGGAACAAAGACCGCATTGTCAAAACTAAATAATGATTTCTGTTTCGATGAAGACCGCGTCGCTGACAATGACTGTTCTAAATTTTGAACAAATAAAGATTTATTTTCCGATGATACATCTGTCCAGAAAATGCCTCTTGCTTCCGGTAATCGAATTACAGTAGCATCTTTTGACCATCGCTTCCTCGTTGGTTTCTTTAGTTCTTCTTTTTCATCTTTGGATAGAGCCCATTGCTTCCTACCATGTAAATTTTCTTCAACAAACGATTGATTGCTATTTTTTTTAGTTGACTTAATATTTCTTACTGTTTGAATTTTTTGCTCATCTTTTTCAATCGAAGATTCTACAAATTCTTCTATTAAATCTAATGAATCTACAACTTTTATGTCATCGTCTTTTGATAAATTTTGCTGTTTAACCAAATTGATTTTTGATTTTTCGATATTTTTCTTATGTATAGTGTTTGTTTTCGAAACAGATCCGAAATTTTCGGATTCCTTTAGAAATAGATTTGCAAGGTTTTTATTTGATGCTTCATCTTTTCCAGTATTCCTATTATGAGATTTTTCTTTCTTATATTCTTGATGAATGTCAACCACAACATCCATTGATTTTGATGCAGATTCCGAAAAATTAATGGAGTCCGTATTGGTAATTAATTTTAGTTTATCTTTATTACATATTGAAGAAGATTTTCCTATATCTTCTGTAATATTTATATCATTAGCATAAAACACATGCTCACTATCACTATCACTATCACTATCACTATCATTATCACTATCTCTATCTCGAAGATTGGTTTCATAATTATTTCTATTTGCAAGTGACTGTAGATTTATTTCATTTCGACTTTGTTTTCCCTGTTTCTTTTTTAGTACACTTTGCATCTCCACCTTCATTAATATCTTTATTTTTTTGTTGTGAATTAGAATATTTTAATGATAGAATTTTTCTTATTATAATTTTGATTTTGTAATTATTTAGCTATATTCAAATTATTTGCTATGTTCTTCAAAATTTCTTTTTTAACTTAATTATTTTGTCCCTTTCTAATAAATACAATGTACAGATATATATGGCTTTTAACTAATGAAAAAGTAATATTTAATGAAGATTTGCAAATAATTTAATTTTATTACGTTTTATGTCTTATTTATAACAAATGCATTATATCTTATAAAGATGTGTGAAGTAAATAAAATATATATTGTTAGAAATAAAATGTTATGTTTAAAGAAAAAATACAATATCTTTTACAATATTTTTGGCTTTCAAATATTTTGTTTTTAACTCCTAAATAAATTGTGTAATATTTTAATAAATTAATTTTACGTCATTTTTTTTGTTATTACTTCTTACAAAAAGGTATAACATTTTGTTCTCTTTAGCTGTTTTTTCGATTAAATAGAATTTTTTAAAGGTTATGTAAGTTTTCATCTAAAATTTTTAAAATTCCATTAGTTGAAATATATTCTTTGATTGATTTTTCCGTTCCCACAAATAGAATACATTGAATTGTTTACGTAGAAACTTTTTAAATATAAATAAACTTTTAAATGTAAAGTAATTTTTATAATATAACCTTAGTAATGGTACCCTTTTAAAATATTTATTATTGTTATAATTTGTTGTATTCAGATTTAAATTTTAATTCTGTTAAATCGTGATAAATTCTTTTTATTATTTTATAATAATTTTAAGTTTATATAAATATATTATAAATAAAATTTAAACGCACGAACTTTATAGGAAATAGATGTGTTGTTCTCGGTAACTGTCACACAGTAGGTATTAAAATTTATCGGAGGTTTCAATTATACTCTTAAGATACAAATGCTCAATAGACAATACGATTAAACCTAAATTTCAGTTTTTAATTGCTGTATATATTTGTGTCGTCTCGTTAAATTATGTATCATTCATAATATACAAATATTTATAATTATTATTGTAAAATTATCTGTCAAACGACTATTTTATTAAAATTATAATTAAATAAATTGAAGTTTTATGAGAATAAATACATGTATATATGTAAAGTTGTAATATAAATAAAATCAATTTAATGTGCAAGAAAGTAAGAATACATTAAATCTATATATACATAAATGATAAAAATCTATGACTTTAAATTTATGACTTCATTCATTACATATTTGTCATGTACTACCTCATTGTTTGTTGTCTCTTCTTTTGCTAATTCCTAATAAATATATTAGGTATATAAATTATATATATAATATAAATTATATGTATTAACTTATGTTTATTTTGAAAGCATATCGAACTTACTACTTGTATAGCACTTTCATAGTCTTCTTCACAATTCATTAATATTGTGTTGTTAATATTTGAATTAAGACATTGTAGATCTTCCTCATCAATTTTTGTATTTACTACTGAATATTCGATTTCAAAATTGGTATTTTGAAGAGATTTCATTTTCAATCTCTGTTCTCTATTTTTAGCTTCCTTTACTTTTTCCCTACGTGTTTCTCTATCAAGAAGCTATTAATTGTAATCACAAATATGATATAATTTTTATAATCATTGTACATTATGATAACAATAGAACTTACTGCTGTAAATAAAAGCTTGTCATTCTTTTGATTAGTTGTTAATGCTTCTGAAAATTCAAGTAAAAACGTTGTTCCTTTTTTATTAGCAATTGTTGTATAATATTAAAATAGACATACCTTCACACTAAGAACTGGAGAATCTTGTTGAATTAATAAATCCCATACATCCAAAGTTCCATCCATTTTTATTAAAAAAAATACAGAAAATCGTGTTAAGCTCCATGCTCCACCCATTAAAAAATCTCTATGACCACTGAAACATAATTTAAATAAAATTTTAGTAATCCTTATCAATTTTTATATGTATAAATTAATATATGGGATTTTCAGTTGTAAGTGGGAAATAGCGCAGGAGTAGATTTGGGATAATAAAATTAATACAAAATAAAATAATATAAAATAAAAAATAAAAATAAGAAAAAAGGATCAAATAAACATGTCCAATATGAACTTGTAAAGTTATAGCATATTTTATGTTATAATAATCCTTCCTGCGTATAAGATACGTACAACATAAATATTGATTCAATGTTATTACGAGATCAGAATTTATAAATAGCACTCTGTATTGTACTGTGTGTTACAAAAGATATCTTTGTAACGAATTACTGCATTATTGTGTGTAATCGTCAATTTGTGTCAAAAATTCAAAATGCTAATATACATATAGTTTGCACCTTTAATTCACAACAAAATTATTTTTTAGTAATATATAGTAAAATATCGAGTACTATTTACAAATTCTGACCTCATAATGACATTGAACTAATATTTTTGTCATATGTATCTTATATGTGGAAACGTTTATTGTAAAACAAAATTTGTTACAACTTGTAAACAAGATCAAATAGGACATATGTTTATATGAACTCCTTTTTTTTATTTTTATAGCCCAAATCTATTCTTGCCATACTTCCCACATGCAACGAAACAGCCTGTACATAAATATATATTAAATGTATATAATTAATGTATATTATATTATAGATAATTTCAAATATTTACGGAGTCCAAGCAATACAAGATTCTTTACAATCTTCAGACCAAATTCTTGTTGTCCAATCACCAACAGTTAAAAAATTTTTAACAAATGTTGGATTTCTTTCTAAACTTATCACAGGTCCATATTGTGCTTTAAATCTTGTTGCAATTTTTTCACTTGGAGTTTTACCTTTACGATTTCCTGATATAACTATTCCTAAATATAAGTATATATAAATAAATATTATAAATAATATTAATATAAAATCCTTTATTACTTTACCACTTTCAAGACCACACATAAAACGTGTACCCATAGATGGCTCAAATTGTAATGCTGAAATCCCAATTGCTTTATTAATATTTTGATCATCAGGTTTATATAAATCTATTATTAATGTTTCTGTAGGTATTTGCAATTTTCTAATATCCCACCACATTATCTGCAATTAATACATGTGTTTATTATATTTACATGTTCTTATATTATTTTATAGTCTGTTATACCTGTCCATCTTTTGAAGCACTAAAAAATTCCATGCCAGTTTTAGAATTTATCCATAAAACCTTATTGCATAAATCTCTGTGACTAAATTCCACTAAACTTGTTTCAACTGGTTCTGATCCTTTCCTAATATCCCAATAAGCTACTTGACCAGTCATTAATCCACTAATCAATATATTACTATCTTTGGGATTATATTCTAATGTTAAAATTGGGCAAAATGGTTTCAAAACTACACAAGGCATATTTGGATTTTCTATAAATGTAAATCTATTCATTTTTCTTATATATTTCAGAATTATTTAATTTAACTTACCCACATCCCAGATATATGACTGAGGATTATCATTCATTGCATTTTTAAAGTCAGTATTACAGTAACTAGCTGCAAAACGATTTCCTTGATCTGGTGACCAAGAAAGATGTGTTATTTGTCTCTTTATTGGTAAAAGATCACGATATACATTAACTGTACGTGAATATACTCGTTGTATTAAAGAAATTGGTTCCATATAACTAAAATATTGTTCATAAATATTACAAGCATTGTTCTGTAAAATACATTGTTCCATTGGCTAAAAATAATTATAAAATATATTATTGCCAGAATTATTCATAGTAAATTGTTCAAACAGAAAAAACAAGTTCAAAAGAAAATTACAGGCAACAATTGAAGCATTGTATGAATATACAATTCATCCTTTTCTACTTTACGCTTATATCTTACTGTTTGTTCTACATCTTTTACGTTTAAATCTTTTGGCCAACCACCTTCGGAATGATACATACCACTATCTCGAAATATTGCAGTATTTGTATTTATCTAAAAATATTAGTGTACAATAATGATATGCATATATATATGCGTAATTTTAAACATGAATTTGTACCTCATGAACAGAATATATTTTACTGCATTGAGTTCCTTGGGTTGCAGGATCTATTTGAATATAGTGATTCATATACCCTGTATGTGATTTAATGTCAGCTTCTACTGTCTGATAATTTGTGAAGTTACACTGTCTTCCAAATTGTAGTCGTTTTTTTGTATAAGTGTACTGCATATTGAAATTTTTCGTGTTCTAAATTTTTATTTTTAATATAATCAGTAGGTATTTAATAATCAGTGAGGTCATATAAAATTAGTCTGTAATAACTTATATAAACATTTTATTTAAATATAGTTTTTTCAAAAAACATTAAAATAAAAAATAAATAATTTTTAAATATTTGAAATAACAACTATCAATTGTAAATTAATCATTTATATTTATTTCATTGATAAGAGGAAATATACCAAGATATTAAATTAGAAACATGCACAGTATGTATAAAATATTAATTGTGTAAATTCTAAGAATTATGTGTGTGTGTGTGTGCGCGTGTGAGTGTTTCTAGTTACTATGGTAACATAGATGATAAATGTATTAATGTTTCTATTTCTCTTTCTATTTCTAAATAATAAAAAGTGTTAAGATTTTTATTTATCAATTCTTACTAAAACAGGAATTTTTGGATTTAGACCTTGATAAAGAATAGAAATCATTTTATATATTTTTATATATTCCAATTGAGTAGAATCAGAAAAGATGTTCATATTAGGAAGTACATCTTCTGTAATAATCTCAATTAAATCATCATGGTATTGTATATATTGTAAATGTTGTATTATATTGAAGAACAAAAATAATTGATCTTTTGTTGTATAACGTATACAAGATGTTTTTAATACTCCTAGAAACAATATAGAATAAAATAACAATAACAATATAAAATAACTAGAAGGGAAAATGCAATTATACCTTCAAAATTTCTATTATAAAAATAATTCCAAATCCCATTTGACATGCATTCTGTTGTATTAGAAGTAACATGTAGTGTATTGTATACATTATTTTTCAAAACTTGTTTGATATTAACTTCTTTCACTTCATACATTTTCCATGCCGAACTTAATTCTGTGTATATTGTTTTAATACTTCTTAAATTGAACATCTCTATGTTTTGAGAGAAAAGAGATTGAAATAAAGATATAAATTTAAGGAGAACAGTTATGATATTATCCTTATATATTAGATTTTTGTGTATAATTCCATTCTGCAATCCAAAAGTATACATCTAAATATATTTACTTTTATATGTACTAAATTCACTTACCATATTGTTGAATTGTACCAAAAATACATGTAATACTTTTTGCAATTTTTCATTACATGATTTTTGTGTGAATTCAATATTCAAATATGTATAATAAATTTTCAATGATTTAATTATTTCTTCAGGAATATTAGTTGCATCGAAGCTGTTTATCATGTTCATAACTATCAAATTCTGCTCATACATAGATTGCGAAATTGTCTCTTCATGTAATGGGTATTTTACACTATACTCATTAGAAAGTGTATAATTATTAGATTTAGCTGACACTTTCTGAATTAGATTTTTCAATTCATTAGTGGATGTTACAGATTGCTTTTTGCAAACCATAGTACATCTTGACTGTAAATTAGAAGTAGTAAATACACACGCGCACGCGGGTATATTGTGTACAATATATTCCTTCTTTTTTCTTTTTATGTTACTTATTGAACCACTCATTAAAGTGTACAATAAGTATAAAACACTTTTAGCATTTACAGTAACTAAATTCAAAGATATTCATATATAAAAAATTATTATTTTTATATTTCATCATATAAACTAAAATATGTTAAATGGTATTTAAAGTAGAAGATATACATAAATATAAGTATTTTGTGTAAATACATTTTGATAAAGTATAATAAAATTTCTTATACTTAAGATCTTATTAAAATCAAACAAATACAGAAATACAATATATACATATTTCATAAAAATGATTACCTGTGTTATGACACTATTAGATCTAACATTATTTTTCAACTTGTTTATATCTTTACACTGCTTAATTTCCCGTATATTTTTAATATTTCTTTTGTTTATTACAAGAAAATTTTTATTTTCTAACGATTTTACTGTATGTGTTAATTGTTTACTTTCACTTTTTGTTTTTTTATGTGTCATATATGCATCTCTTTGTGCTATCTTATTTTGTAATCCTTTATCAATATTTATCGTCTGCATATTTGATTCTGCGGCATTCATGTTTTGTTTCGAATTATTTGAAATATAATTCGATACATTTTTATCATTTACACTCAAATTTTGTACCTTCTTTTGTTTTCTATTTTCTACGATTAACAATATGTAATAATATTGTAATTAAGGAATTAATTAAAACGTTATTTTTGTAATAACTTTCATAATTTCTTTAAATATTTACCAGTTTCTCGGAAACATTCATACTGAAATGTCTTGGATTTTTTTCTGTTTTTTTCTGTTGTATTAAAAGATAATTTTTCTCGTAACTGTTGTGTTTGTGTTAATACTCTACTAATCCCTGCAGCAATTTCTTGAACTTCAACTTCAGCTTTAGACTTTTAAAAGAAAAAGAAGTAACGTAACTTTGATATAAAAAATTATATAGACTTACTAATGACCTTACATTTGGACAAGCATCTTTACTACTGTTGAGTGAATTGATTTCCAAATACCATGGTTTTAAGCAATATACTGCTTCATCACAATTTGATTTTAATATATTCTTCACTTCCTCTGTAAATACCAAGATTTGATGTAAAAATTTAATAAGTTTTGAAAGATTAAACATGTCTTCCATTTCTATTCTCAAATCTTGCTGTTTCTAACAAAAAAAAAAGAAAGAAATGAAAATTGGTAAATAAAGTATTAATATCTAATATAAGAGGATTAATATGAATAAAATATTATATATTACTCAAAGTGTTAACTGTGCTTCTTATTCATAAAGTATCACGTAAGTACAATATATTTATGATACATTTCACAATTCTTTTTGTTATACATGCTATATTTTTCAAGATATTACTAAGTATAATAGATATTATGATTTACTAGGTTTGTTTATGAAAATGAGATAAAGATAAATATATATGTAAAATTCTTTTTATAAAACTTTTACTTAATTAAATTGATAAAATTATTAAAATCATTTCTACCTTAAAAGTTTGTAAAACTATCATAAATTATTTAAATTCTGTAAATAAAAATGTATTAATTAATCACAAATTTTAATAATACAGTTCTTTAGAGTAATTACTCTCCTGTATTAAAAGTAATATTTCTTAAATATGTGTTTGTTGTACGCTCGCGTATTTACTTTTATTTAAAATTTATAAATATATATATTTATTTAAAAATTTTATAAAAATAAAATACGATTTACGATTTTAGGGAAACCTTAGCTTAATGATTTTTCACAAGTTATACCTTCATACACCATAACATCACAAGATAAAGTTATTGTATTCAAACATTATAGTTTTCCAAGGGTAGTCATATACATGTTAATATATACATATTTATGTTTCTTACACACATGTGCGTGCGCACATGTGTATAATTTATATATATATGTATATATACACGTATACGTATGTATGTATATGTATATATATGTATGTATGCGCGCGTGTATATATATATATAAACAAATTGTATATAAAACTGCAAATAAATTTTTGATAATTAATTATATAATTTGAAATATTGACTTATGAACTTAAATAAAAAATGAATGATTAAGAAGTCTTCTATAAATTAATATCTTTGAAGTAGAATTACAATGTTTATAAACAGTAGTTATAAGGAATTATTAAAATTTTTTTTTCGTGATATATGTCTATAATTCATCTTTTCTTGGCACATCATCATCTTCATCATCTTCTTGAACCTGTAAAAATAAATGTTATAATTTAATATTATTATAATATAATTAATATCAGCTATAAATTTATTACGAACTTCTTCTGAAGCCACTCTAGAAGTACCATTAGAGTCGATGAATTCAGAAAGTCCTTCAAGTGTTCTTCTATTAAGGTATTCTACAGCCTAAAAATTTATTTAACTTAAAAAATATTTCTCTCACTAATATCAGTTGATATTAAGAATTGTATTAAATCTAAAATCCTTGCCTCATTTGTTTCTTTTTTAAAGAGTATAATTGTGGGATAATCAATAATTTTTACATCTTCTAATTCATTTGCAGTAGCATCCATTTTTGCTATAACTAAATCTTCAGTATTTTTATATTTTTCTCCAAGCTAAAAATATATAGCATTATATCTAAATATTTGTAAAAATTTTGTGTAAGTCATAAAAGTAAAAAATACATAAATGAAACATACTGCTTCGTATATTGGAGCCAAGTTTTTACAATGTCCACACCATGGTGCATAAAATTCAACTAAAACGTTCTTGTTTTTGTCATAAGCAACTTCATGGAAGTTAGTACCAACAAGAACTTTTACAGGATTCTTATCCCAATCTTCTGGTAAATCTTCTGTAAGCAAATGTTTTTTCAGTTTACCTTCAAGAAATGCAGTTACAAATTCCACAATATTTTCACTAGTTAATTCTGGTTTGTCTGGTTTGTACTTAGTCATATTTTGCTCAAGTGTTATAATACGCATAACAGGTACTTCATCTTTCTTTGTACCAAAGAATTCTAAGATACGTTCATGATCAGATTCATCAACATTAATTTTTACAAATACAACCTGCACAATGTAACAAATATTAGTATTTGTAATAATTCTACTTATCACACAATGTTACTTTATATTATTTATATTTATACATACCTCCCCACGGAATTTTTTTGCTGGTTCTTTAATCTTGTCTATATATTCTTCAAAATGACCTGCTTCTTTACTAAGGAAGACAAGAAGATGTTTCTTAATATTACCATCAAATATTTTTTGTGCAGTATCTGGATTAAAATCAACAACTAAAGGAAGTGTATATACAAAGATAAGATTTTGTAATTTTTTAACATCAAGTTCTTCATTAAGTTCACTTCTGCTTTCATCGAACTATAAACAAATATTAAGTAAAGTAAGTTATATAATTAACATATTTATAAAGAAAAGTAGAATAACTTAGAAATGATATACCTTTTTAAATATAACAATTTTACCATTTTCTACTCCATATTCATTGAAAACTTCATCATTGTCACTTATACCAAATACATGATCATCAAGAGCATTAGCAACTTTTAAATATGCATTTGCACCATCTGATTTCATATCCTAATCAAGATAATAAAATATATATTATATTTCATTACTTAAAATTTTATGATGCAATTAATGAAAATTTAATTATAAAAACATTATCTTTTAAAAGGCATAAGTAACATAGCAATACCTTAAAGAATCCTATAATAGCAACATCTTTTGGTTCTATAAATGATTTAACTTCATCAACTGTTGTCAAGTGTTTATAAGCAGGACCACTTTTTTTTGTTACCCAATTTATAATATCATGTGCTTGACGATGACCACTATAATCAATAATAGACCCTTTACGATAAAATTTAAGAGTAGGATATCCACGAAGTTCATGTTTATCAGCTAATTCAATTTCAACTGTTGCATCAACTTTAGCTAATTTTACAGGACTACCATCCTCTTCTAACTTTTTAGCTGCTTTAGCATATTCGGGTGCTAAAGATTTACAATGTCCACACCATGGTGCATCTAAATATTAAAAAATATAAAAAGTTATTAAAATGAATAAAATATATCATACTTGTTATGAAATTAAGAATCTACTATAATATAAAATTGCAATGTAACAATTTAATAACTAATAAATATTTTATAAATATATAAATCAAATAAAATTCAAAGTATATACATATTCAAAATATTCAATAAACTTTTGTATATTTCATCATAATTTATGTATCTTTTATTTCTTTAATCAATATATATGTATACATATATATATATATAGATAAAAATATACTACATATTAGGTAAGAATG
>NW_016909492.1:238490-330078 GCF_001483705.2 Eufriesea mexicana | reverse complement strand
AAATACTCAATAAACTTTTGTATATTTCATCATAATTTATGTATCTTTTATTTCTTTAATCAATATATATGTATACATATATATATATATAGATAAAAATATACTACATATTAGGTAAGAATGATCAATGTGATGATTATTAGCATTATGTGTAATAAATAATGATTACTATTACATGATATAAAATAAATAATTTAATTGTAAGTTTTAGAAGTTCTAAATTCATTTTTAATATAATTATAGTGCATAATTTTTCAATCAGATATTAAATTAATATAATGTCAACAAGTGTGACCAATTTTAAAAACCGGCTTCTAAATGATGACGTGTAAGAACAAAGCATCTGGATCAACTTAAATCGTATTTTAAATGTATATAAGAATGACAAATGAAATAAGAATTGTGACCTCATTTTTAATATAATTCAAATCTATTCATAAAAGGATTAAAGATTACTCACAAAATTCAACAAGCAAATAATCATATTGTTCGATAGCTTCTTCAAAATTATCTTTTGTAAGCACTAAAACCGAATCTTCGGTTTCAATTTTTGCAAAAGTGGAAGTAACGACACAAATTATTGCGAATATTAGAGTAAAAAACTTCATCTTTGAATACAGACAATATTAGTATTAAATGAGTTATGCCACGATATGTATAACAATTTTGATCGTATGAAAAAAATCAAGATTCTATCGTTACAATATTGAGACTGTAGTCACCGACACCATCCGTTGAGGAATACGAACAAAGTGACCAAATACCTACAATGATGCAGAAAACTATACAGTTGGTAGATCGTGGTTGATGCGTGGCATCACATTCATCGTGGGAGCTGCTGATTGGTTAAGAATCCAGTAGGATGTAATGTGAGATTCCTATACAAGGGTTAGAACATCATTTTATTTTTTAATGATATAATTTTATCACTTGATAAGAAAAATGAATATACTTTAAACACTGTTTCCATTTAAAGCAAAAAGTAATAATGCAATAATTGTAATATGTAGGTTATGAAATTCATAATAGTTCTCTTCGTTACAAAATGTATATTTATACAAAATATGTAATCATTAATTAATAAAAAATATTTTAATATTAAATACCTTTTTATTGAGTTTATGAATTTAATATTACATATATATATATATAAGATACATTTTTATTATCACTACTATAAGATTTATTGAATTAATATAATACACAAATCAAATTCAAATAAATATCTTTTTAATTAAAAAATTAATTTTACTTTTTTATGATATTTGTGTCATTACACACATTTAATTTTGAACAACTGAAATTTTACTCCCTACTTTAAAATATTGTAGTTACAATATACAATTCCTATTCAAGAAATAAATAACATTTTTTTTTAATAAAATATTTAAATAAAAAAAATAAAAAATATGAACAATATTTTTTGCTTAACATAATAATTATGAATTAGAATACATGAAATATTCTTTTTCTGTAATTAAATAGGAAATTGAATTTTTATAGTTTTTATACTTAAATTTTTAATTTGTAGTACAAAATATTTAATAAATTTGCATTGTAAAAGAGTCACAATATAATTTATTATTTACAAAGATATTAGTTTTGAAAATCAAACATAATGATGAAATATTAAAAAAATAGATCATATTTGTGTATAATAGTATATTACATAAGTACAATTAAAATATAACTGTCTGAGACAATAACTACGTATTTATTGTGAAATATTGTATTACATAAACTTTAAACTTTGTTATAAAAACACAATAATATTTCAATTAAACAGGTATATTTTAAGTTAATTATATGTAATAATATGCAATTATTTTTTAAATACAATTATAAATTAATTAAGTACCAATTTTTTTTTTAGCAATTTTATTAATGAGTTATTTTTTATTAATAGCATCATTACATTAAATATAAGAGAAACTAATTTAATCTTCTACTTTAATAAGACTATCTATATTAAGTATTATTTATTTGCTTTAGAAATGTCAAATAAAAAATATGCAGTGATTTAAAACAAGCAATTAAAATCATTATTATATAGTAGTGAATTTTTATTAATAAAAATGACGTATATATATATATAATTATATTTATATATATCTAAAAGAATCAAATGATGGTCATTTTCATTACTTTAAACACTGTTTCCATTTAAAGCAAAAAGTAATAATGCAATAATTGTAATATGTAGGTTATGAAATTCATAATAGTTCTCTTCGTTACAAAATGTATATTTATACAAAATATGTAATCATTAATTAATAAAAAATATTTTAATATTAAATACCTTTTTATTGAGTTTATGAATTTAATATTACATATATATATATATAAGATACATTTTTATTATCAC
Source organism: Eufriesea mexicana (assembly GCF_001483705.2). NCBI lineage: Eukaryota > Metazoa > Arthropoda > Insecta > Hymenoptera > Apidae > Eufriesea > Eufriesea mexicana. Next base: position 327,713 of record NW_016909492.1, on the reverse strand, counting down.
TACTATAAGATTTATTGAATTAATATAATACACAAATCAAATTCAAATAAATATCTTTTTAATTAAAAAATTAATTTTACTTTTTTATGATATTTGTGTCATTACACACATTTAATTTTGAACAACTGAAATTTTACTCCCTACTTTAAAATATTGTAGTTACAATATACAATTCCTATTCAAGAAATAAATAACATTTTTTTTTAATAAAATATTTAAATAAAAAAAATAAAAAATATGAACAATATTTTTTGCTTAACATAATAATTATGAATTAGAATACATGAAATATTCTTTTTCTGTAATTAAATAGGAAATTGAATTTTTATAGTTTTTATACTTAAATTTTTAATTTGTAGTACAAAATATTTAATAAATTTGCATTGTAAAAGAGTCACAATATAATTTATTATTTACAAAGATATTAGTTTTGAAAATCAAACATAATGATGAAATATTAAAAAAATAGATCATATTTGTGTATAATAGTATATTACATAAGTACAATTAAAATATAACTGTCTGAGACAATAACTACGTATTTATTGTGAAATATTGTATTACATAAACTTTAAACTTTGTTATAAAAACACAATAATATTTCAATTAAACAGGTATATTTTAAGTTAATTATATGTAATAATATGCAATTATTTTTTAAATACAATTATAAATTAATTAAGTACCAATTTTTTTTTTAGCAATTTTATTAATGAGTTATTTTTTATTAATAGCATCATTACATTAAATATAAGAGAAACTAATTTAATCTTCTACTTTAATAAGACTATCTATATTAAGTATTATTTATTTGCTTTAGAAATGTCAAATAAAAAATATGCAGTGATTTAAAACAAGCAATTAAAATCATTATTATATAGTAGTGAATTTTTATTAATAAAAATGACGTTGCATACAGTGACATCTGAAATATTTACAGAAAATGAGAATTCTTATATAAAATGTAAAAATGACAGTAAGTTTAGTATTTCTTAGCTTTTGCAATATTGTGTTTATTACGTAGCATTTTTGTATAACAATGTAACAAGATATATAATTGTTTGTAGATGCAATATCCAGCTTTATTTTTAAATATCCATCTTACATGATTGAACCAAAGGATCTTCATAATATCATAACTCATGATGATGATGATGATATAGATATAGATAGGCAACAAGAAGGAAAATTATTAATAGGTATAAATTTGTGTATTGAGAATCGATTAGATATCAAAACACATGACTCAATTTAAAAAATTACATGTTAATATTTTTAGAACACTATATATCTACAGAATTACAATATGTTGGATTGCAAGTATGGCGAGGTGCATTGTTATTAGCTGATTATATTTTGTCCAATCCTGATTTATTCAAAGATAAGATAATTTTAGAATTAGGCGCTGGAGTTGGCTTAACTAGCATAGTAGCTAGTTTTCTAGCAGAAAAAGTAATTTGCACAGGTAATAAAATTTGTAGCGCAATATTATTACATTAAATATTATTCATATGTATTTAATATGAATATATTTCTTGATTCTTAGACATTGACATAAAGGGAATACTAAAATTAATACATAGAAATTTTGTACGGAATAAAACTTACATTAAATCCAAATTTGATATTGAAGAATTAAACTTTTTAAATTTAAAATGGCCCACATTTTATAAAGAAAGGATAAATGAAGCAACTGTTATTTTAGCTGCTGATGGTGAGTTCTAAGTTCATGTTTTTGAAATAAAAGTAATATACATATAATCGATAATTTCTTATGTTTATTACAGTAATTTATGATGAAATCATAACAGAAGGATTTGTTCAAACATTGGCAGAACTTTTAAATTCAAATACATTGAAAGTTGTTTATATTGCTTTAGAGAAAAGATATGTTTTTACTACAGTCAATATGGAAACTGCAGCTCCAATGTATGAAGAATTTTTAGGATGTATTGAAACAAAACAACTTAATTGGCATATTGAATATATTAAAATAGATTTTCCACAGTACTTCAAATATAATAGAGTAAAACAGATGGTTCTCATGAAAATAGAAAACAAATTAAGTAAATAATGTAATTTAGCATACAATAACATGTATTCATGGACATAAGAAAAATTTTAGACAGTATTAACAAATTATTTATACACATGGTTATAATAACTCTAGAACATATTTAAAGAAGATATTCATATAAACCTCATAAGAAAAGTTCTCAATTTCTAGTACTAACAATTTTATGAACGAAAGTAAAATATTTATGTCCTTTTTACTTTTCTTTAAATTATGGAAGAAGTATATATATATCATAAATTGCTACTTTATACAAAGGTATATTTTTCCTAGATAATGTCTTTAGCGATTTTTTGTATGTATGTGCATATGCACATGCGTATGTATTTATGTATATATATACATATCATATTCTACAATTATTCAAAAGAAAGACTACTCTTCAGGTAGAATAATTACTACTAAAATATCTTTTGTAATATATTATTATCCTAAAAAAAATAACAGAAAGTAAATTGATTAATTTTAAGTAAAAGCAATGAACACTTTAAATTATAATCCTTCTATGTTTATTGTATTTTTTTATTTACAACCTAGCATAAGTAGTAATATTAATGGACAGTGATCAAAGTCGTTCGAAGAGAACAGATTTCCTAGAAATTAATACTTGCTAAAAAATTAAACAAGATTTTACCTAGTTATTTATAAAAAAATGTCACGTACTACGTACGGGAATGTAAATGTTTCTTCGAACGATCATCGGCAGTAAAGTAGTGTATATTACACAGAGAATAAATTCATTGTAACTTACTAAATTTTGTCCATAAGTTTATCTGAGAGAACGACAATCGGCAAAAAACTTTGCTAAATAAAAAACATATAAACATCCAACACATTATAAACGAGTACAAATACTCAATGCAAAGGTCACGTATTGGCGACAGTCACTCTCTTATTCAGATTCTTTCTTACAAAGGCACTTTTTTATAACAGTTTATTCCTTACTTTGGGGTAAAACTTATAATTTACAGCCTCAGTTTATTAAATTGAGTTTACAAGAAATATCTGAAGTAATTGTACCAAGGTCCCATCTTTTCAAAGATTATGTACTATTTTTTTTTTAGATATTAAATTTATCCATTAATCTATAAGATTATAATTTAAATTAACATTACATAGGAGGTACAACTGTTTTATCATGTAAAAGAATAATCTATCATCTCTAATCATGAATATACAAGATTTATTCAGTGACCTTGATTTCCTTCAAAACGGTAGTTATATATAAATTTAACATATATTATTGTTTAATAATTTTAATTTTTCATTTTTCTCAGTTCTGATATTAAAATATTACGTTTCGCAAATTATGAAAATCATAAGTATATGAGGCAATATAATTTTCATACATTACTAAGCAAATAAAAAGTTCAGAAAATTGGATACATAAAAGCATCATTGACTAGACCAAGAAAGAACAGGTATATACTTTTTTACGAAATAAGATTTTCAGTTACGTATATTCAAAATAAATTTTTTCTTCATATTTAATTATTTTCAGTTAGAACTATACGAATTATTCATATTGTATTTATCTGAAAATTTGTCATTTGTTTCATTTTTACATTTAAAACTTTCAAATTTATAGAAAATTGATCTAGTAGCTAGAGCAATGATTATCAAGTATTAGCTATGTCAATCATTCTAATCGCAGTTATATTCTTTGCAACAAATACTGTACAAAAACGTACAATTAGCACAGCAACATATGTATAACGGTTATTAATAGCTATTTCCATTTTGGGGTGGTTTTTGGTTAGTATTACCACTATTCGGTACTGTATCTAAAATCAGCTTTCTTCTATGATATTCAGTAGTTGCACTTTCACTGGCCATTGATTTTCGGCGTAAAGGTGTTGTATTTTCTGATACTTGAACTATCGAATTTGTACTTTTACGCCGCGTTGGTATATCATTGGTTTGTCTTTGACCTATTTCATTTTGATTAGATATTCCATTGGATATTGGAACCATTGTAGAAGTTTTACTATTAGTACTATTTGTTACACAAACTGTAAAAGCAGTTTTATTTGCATTATTTTGTATAGACGCAAATGTTCCGCTACTTTTATTAATAGAACTTTGAATTGTACTATTATGATTTACAGTCTTGTTTGACGATGTAGTCATCATATTAGCATATTTGCTAATATTATTATGGATGGATGCGGTCGTTTTCACAGATTGCGAATTCGGCGAACTAAGCGGTAAAGAAGTTTTTCGTCTTGCATTAGAATTCGATCCATCACTGTTAAAATTTATTTTAGTACTTGTACTATTTTGTTTTGTAGCATCTGAAGATGCATGACACCCCGAGCTAAGCCATTTTTCAACTTGAGCTTCATGGGACTTTTGTAAAACTTTTCGAATATCACTATCTTCACCTCCTTCTTTCATAATTTCTTGTAATTTTTGAATTGTTTGATATAAAACCACAGGGCTAATTAGACCAAAATCAAACAAACTACACATATGTAAAACAAAATTACGATATAAATTTTTCATGAGCAATTCCTTTCCTTTAGTTTCTAGAAACATTTGGCAAGCCAATGGTATTTGGCAGTCTCCTACATAGCCATATTTCATGACATGTAAATTCCACATTTTCATAAGTTCTTTTTCCCCTTCATTCACATCTGTAAAATCATCAATCATCATCATTGTTTTTGTCTGTAACCACTTTGGATCGTTTTCTCCTTCGGAATCAATATCCATTTCTTTTGGATATATGGGTAAGCATGTAACAGTATGATGATACAACCTATAAAATTTTTTATAAGTCATGTACCTTACTACACAATAAACAATAATATTTATTCGAATTAATTGATGTACCTATTATGCCCCGTAATATAAGGTCTTTGGCTTTCATATTCATTTTCATCAAGCTCCAAAAATTCAGAAAGACTTGGTTTAGTTCTCTTTGGACGACATACTAAAATATTTGTTACACTTGTACGCCTCGTCGGTCCTGTTCTTGAAAACGCCATACTAGATGGTTGTGAAATTAATTCATGAGGACTACCAGCATAGGAGCCATCATAACATTCGTTTATTGCTACATCTATACGGGCACCTTGTGGAATTGGCTATTAAAATAGGCATAATTTACTTTATAATATTTTTATGCCTTAAAATTGTGACATATATGTTTAACCACTTACCACATATGTAAATGTAAATCGCGAATGACATAATTTTAAGTGCTTTAAAAGCGAATACAGTTTTCCACAATCTAATGAGCACCAAGGGCAATGTAAATCTTCACAAGCTTCTGTTTGTTGACGACTATTATTATTATACAGGAACTGATAAACTATTTGTTGTGTACCCATGATAGTGTCCGTCTTTTCACTAGCTGTTGTCATTCTTGAAGAATTAAGAGGACTAGGTGTTGGCAGTGTAGAATTATTATTGTTGTTGTTATTACTATTATTATTGTTGTTATTATTATTATTGGTACTATTATTATTATTTGTGGAAGAACGTTCTAGACCAGCTGAAATTATTGCATGAAATATTTTATTTTTTCTTATTCTGCTACTTTCTTTCTCTCTATGTGTGCGTGTATGTGTGCGCGCGCGCGCGCGCATGTGGAACTTACTATTTCCTGATCGATTTTCCTTATTATCACCACCTGGTATTGGATGAATTGGAGTTGGTCTATCAACTAAACCATTACTTGGTTCAGTTGTCCAATTAAGCCTAAATTTTAAAGTTGGTCCTTTGCTGAATACTTCGAAGGGACCACATTCTTTGATGTCAGGTACAGTCTCCCAAGAACTGTGCTTCTTCGGGCTAGATCGAATATTGGTTTGTACTTCTTGTAAACCTAATTCATAATCGCCGTCAGTCAACAAACATCGATTGTGTTTATCATACACTATGAGTTCAGAACCATACAATTTTATTTCTTCTCCTCCAGTTTTAATTGAACCCGTAGAGGATTTACGACGTTTTTGAGCTGGTTCTATATTATAAAAAAGAAAAGAAGAAATGTATACATACTACAAACACATATTATTTACAATAATTTATGGTGTATATCTTTACTAACCATCTAAATCACAGTTATGCATAAGGCAGCCAGTATTAGACATACAATATACTCTAAGCAAAAGCATATAAGTCTTGGCTACATGACCATTATTTAAACTGAAAGATTCATTAGGTATAGATATAGTAGGTGCTTTTGGAGGGGGTTGATTTTCACAAGGATTAATTGGAACTTCACTTGTACCCACAGAAACCTAAAATAAAAAATGGTTACTTATTTGGTAATAATTACCGATCTTATTTATTTATTGTTTTAATTAATTAAAGAATTCAAGAAATGCTATTTACCTGCATAATTGGTGAGCTCACATCTTTCCGTTTTTTGTGACATATTTTTAATAATAATGTTTCTACTTTGACAGGATCCTGAGGTGTTTCTACTGTAATGTAAAAATGTAATTATAAGAAAAGGTAATATTTGCTAATTATATCTTAAATACCTTAAATACTAATTATACGAAATAAAAATTATTTTTGACACCAAGATTTAAATAGAGATATTTATATGCAATTACCTTTTTTATCATAAAAACCTAGAAAAGTAAGAGTCATATATCCACGAACACCTGGATTTTGTTCTTGATTATTTTTTGACATTAATTTCTCCAATATCAAGTCAATTTTAAACCCCCGCCGAGATTTATGGCTTCTGGACATACGTTGCCTCATGTAAGTTAAATTTCTATATAGAAATATTGGCTAAAAAGAATTGCATAAAATGCTTTATATAATCATATTTCTGTTAGTTTATATAAACAAAACTATAAAGTACATAAAATATAATATTTAACTCAATTTTAAAATTAAAATATAAATGAACTTTATAAGATAATAAATTTGTATACCTACCATTCTCACTTATTAAAAACAAATATAAAAAGTTTCAAAATATTTTTATAGTTTTGATTACATTGCAGAAATGTTCACAAGCACTCTATTGTAGAATTTAATTTCTTTTATTGTAACCCAAGAAAATTTCACTAAACTGCGGGTACAAAAAAATTGTACCAAATACACTTTCATTCACTTTATTTGTCTACAAATATTTACTGTCTCACTTTCATCTAACATTTTGTACTTTTTTAATATTATTAAATATTAAAATATTCAGTTAACACTTTGAGCAGAAATTAAACTATAAATAATTAATAATTAAAATAAAATATAAAATACGGATAGATTTATTTTATTTTTACTCACTGAAATTTGGTTTCTTGTGCGTAGAAATCGATAAATCTGAGTTGGCTCTGAAAAAGCAATAAATAAATTTATTATGAAAATTATGAAATTATGAAAACAAAAATAAAGATATATAATTTAAACATTTTTAAATTTTAGTAAATTAAACAAAAAGGAAATGTAGTTCAATAGAGTTCCTCTAGATGGCACAGAGGTTGATGTCTTTCTCAAAAGTAAAATGATACTTATAAAGGTTTAAAAAGATAAATGTTAGAGTCACAAGCAATGATCTTTCTAAAGTCAATGGGAAATGATGAAGAGGTTATTCTCATTCTTATATGAGAAGCCTGCACAAATCTTATACTTGTTACAATTTAAAGCAGGTTAAACCTTTCTGATCCCATTTTATTTTAAAATGAAGAGAATTTTTTATATTTTGTTTATTAAAATTTGTTTTAATTCAGTTAATTTTATATGTGTATGTATACATAGGTACAAATTTGTAAATTATGCAAATATTCTAAGCCAAAATTAATTTGTTTACTATGTATTACAATTAATTATCTTACTAATACAAAAAAAGTTTAATTTCTTCCACTTCACATACTACTATACATAAATAATACTATATTAATTAAACCAATTAAAGAATAGTTGAAATATATAATAGTTTTCTGCAGATACAAATAAAGACACTTATTAGTCAAATAAATATCAAAATATTATTATAATGTTAAGGAACCAATTGTAGTATACATTTAAAATTTGAACTTAGTGTTACATACACTTTCTTCATTTGATTACCATGATTGATTTAATTTTTAAAATCGAGCATTAATTTCAACATAGTAAAAGAATGACAGGTGTCCACGAGTTGAAGTAAAGGAGGGAACGGAGTGTACCGACGCGCGGCTCGGCGCTCGGTACGTTCTTAGCAAATGGGGTTATGTATGATCATTTTTAACATTCATAACGAATATTTAAAAGATAGTAATTATTGATTATTCATATATTATAAATTTTAAAATTAATTAATTTTAGAGTCATACAAATACATGAAAAACAAAAATAATAACTGAAAGTTCTTACTTTCGAAGGCCTGTAGGAATAGCTCATGGTCTGCTTGTATTTGATCCATTCGAGGACCTTTCTGTCCATCCACTTCTTTTTCCCGCTTTTTCGGCGGCATTTTCACGCAATTCGTTGTCAAATTTCCTACGAAAACTCACTTTCGTCACGTGAAAATCCAATGACAACACCCGCCCCGCGCGAAATCTACGGCGCTTAGCCTGCAACTAAAGCGCACTCTTATATCGTTATTAATAACTAAACTAACCAATCATTTATTACAAATATCCCGCGAAATATAAATAATTTGTTGTAATTATGTATAAATATATGTCTTTATATCAGTTGAAAATAAATTGAGATTATAATAAATTTCCTTTTAACAATATATTATATTATTCTGCAACAATATTTTTAATTTAAATATAAACATTAGAGTGAATAAAGTATAAATAAAATTTACATAAGTTTATTAATACATAGTGCTGATTTTATTATATTTTTCATTTGTTAGGGTAGATATAAAATAATGCTTATGCATTCCTATGTTCTTTTATAAATTTTGTTAATTATATAATTTATAAATAACAAAATTAAATACAAGTTCACTTATATTAAAAAAAACATATGTCATAATACTGTATAATATAATATTACACATATATTATAAAATATGATATCAGAAAATAATTATATATATTTTTATTTATTTATTTATTGTATACATATTATATCACATTAGAATTTTTAGGATTGCTATTGAAAGAATTTTATGAAATTATGAAATGTGAAATCATTAACTTTTCACTTGTACATGATGGGTTATTTAAGAAATGCTCATAGAATAAATAAATTTATCAATTTAAATCTACATATATTTTACAATATGAGTAAACAATACATTATTTAATAAATAAATTATATATAAATTAGTTGATAGAATTACATTCATACATATTTTATTTTCATTTACTGAGAAAAAATATTTATTCGTAAAAAAAAGATATAATGTATGATTTTACTGAAATAGTTAAAGCATTGGAAAGAAAAGTACAAAAGTACAAAATTAAAACATAATTATTAAGATAAACAATGTTTATCATACATCATAAATTCATGTAATGTTTTAATTTTGTAATATTATTTAATATAAATATAGATATTATTACCATCCAAAAAATTAGTTATATATTTTTCGGTAAAATTTTGTAAGGTTGGTCAAATACGAAATATTTTACTAGAGATAAGGATGCTTTCATGCACATTGTATAAAACTATTTAGACGAAGGCAGTAAGAATAAATGAACTTTATGAACTTAATAACCTATTTTGATTTGTTTCAAAAATATCGAAGATAAAAAGAGAATTTTAAAACCTTAAACTTGTAATAATAGTGATACATGCTTTATATAATTGTAATACGAAATTTTATAGTGTGATATGAAAGAGAATAATTTATATAATAACATTCCATCTAATTTAACTTAAAACTTTAATATAATTTAGTTAGAGATACGATGAGGTATAACATATTTCGTACTATAAATATTCAGTTTGTGCAAAAACGATTCTTTAAAAAAGTGCAAGTAAGAGTTAGGTTTGCACCTAGTCCAACTGTGATATAATATAATTATTTATTTTATTTAATAAAATATAGTTTTATATAAAGTTACATGATATCAAAATATTTTCCTATAAAATAAGTGGTTCTAATATATACAAAAATTATTACAGGTTTATTACATGTGGGAAGTTTAAGAACTGCGTTATATAATTATTTATTTGCCCGTGCTAATAATGGTGCATTTATTTTACGAATTGAAGATACCGATCATACTAGAACTGAACCTGAAGCAGCAGAAAAAATTCAAAGTGATTTACTATGGTCTGGAATTATACCTGATGAAGATCCAATAAGAGGTGGACCTGTTGGGCCTTATGTACAATCCAAACGACTTGAAATATACAAGTATAATATCATATTTTACTTACGTAAGATTTAAATAGATTAATATTTAATTTCAAATAATTAATTTATTGTAACCAATTTCCATGTATTTATAGTTTAGATATAAATACAAAAAAATTAAATGAGAGCAATATATTCCAAGAAACATCTTATTCTAATAAAATTTTTATATAAATATATTATAAATTGACCAAACAATTGTCTTTAATAATATAATATTTGAAAATATAAATCTTAAAATATAAAATAATGTTAATATAATATTAAGAGAACTACAGTATTACTTTTAACAATATTTAAGAAAATAGATAAATTATATATAATGTCATATATATATTGCATATTCATATATTTTAAACAAAGTGAAATTAAAATGAAAACAAAGAAAACACAGGTAGAGAAAGTAAAAATATACAAATCTATATCAAATACTACATGTTTCAAATATTTTAATATATTATTGAAAATTTTACATTAATTTCAAATATTAATATGAAAAAAGGTTATAAATTTTGAAAGTGTACAGTATTTATTAAAATGGGTAATGAATTATTAATTAATTTATATACTAAAATTAAATTTTTAGGATTCTAAATAATAAATTATAAATATTTGTATCTTATAGGATGATAAAGTATCGTTCTTTGTTTCTTTCTTTTTCCTATAAATTTTAATATAAAAATGAAAGAGATAAAGTCATTAATATAATTTACCAGAAATATTAAGAAAGCTGTAGAAGATGGCTTGCATCTTATAATATATTTACAATTACATTTTAGTATCAAGAATATCTTAACCTATGATATATTAAGGTATATGCTAAAAGTATATGTTAAAAAATAAGATAAAAACTGCTCTATATATTTTAGTAGATAATACATAATAATCAAAATTTATAGTCACTTTTCTTTTTGTATATGTATGTATACATATATATTAGTAAAAATTTTTATTTTAATTAGTATAAAGGATTTAATTTAATAAGATTGTTTAAAATAAAGTTTTCAAATATAATTTAAGAAATTATGTTTATATAATTCTTTACATGTTTTTTATAAAATGAATTTAAATTTGACTTATTTTAACAATAAGTGTTTTTTATTACAGGGAACAAGTGCTTAAACTTATAGACAATCAATCTGCATATTACTGTTTTTGTACAGAAAATAGGTTACAGTTATTACGGAAAGAAGCAATAAAATGTGGACAAGTGCCTAAATATGATAATAGATGTAGAAATTTAAGCAATAATGAAGTAAAAACAAAACTTGATAAAGGAGATCCTTTTTGTATTAGATTTAAGGTATAGAAAAATAGTATGATGTATCATGATTAACTCTACTTTCAAACATTTATGTGTAATTTTATAGTTATCTAGTGAAATAGAATGTTTTGATGATTTAATATATGGTGAAATAGAGCACGATGTTGCACAGAGAGAAGGAGATCCAATTATTATCAAAACAGATGGTTATCCAACTTACCATTTTGCAAATGTTGTTGATGATCATCTTATGGAAATATCTCATGTATTTCGAGGAATTGAGTGGCAAGTATCTACACCTAAGCACATAATGATGTATAAGTAAGTACAGATATAAAATTTTAAATAAAATTTATAAATTGTTTATCTGATATCACCTTTAAAATACTTTTTTTTTTATTTCAAAAAGTTATATTTCTAACTTAAAATAAAAGCAATTAAATTTTAAATTTTGTATAATAATATTATAAAAATACTTTTATTAATAACTACTTGTACTAGAATAATGTATAATAAAAAATAAAATGTGTTTGAAGTTAGAACATGTTATATTTTTAGATACAAGTGTTTTAGATAAAAGTAGTATTTAATACAATGAACAGTTACTTCATTTAAAGGAAACAGTATAAATTATTTTAATTATGTAACAAGCATGGTTTTATTTACTATCAAATAAGATTTATTTGTAGTTGGAAATATTCAACATAAATAGAAATATGTACGTATATAAAATTAAAACATAAAAATGTATATGTATAATATATAATGATAGGATTTTTTTACATAAATTACACACATATGTGCACATATATACATTTTGTATATATTTTACGAACAGTATACTGATATACATTTTATTAAATATTTAGATATAATTAATCACAATTGTGTTATAAAATTTAGTAGCAGTTGTTTCTAAAGTTATTAAAGTTATTGTTTAATAGATAATTTTTTATATGCAAAGATAAAATTCCATGAATAAGTATAATTATAATTATTACAGAGCATTTAATTGGACTCCACCTATATATGGACATTTACCTTTAATATTAAATTCTAATGGAACAAAATTATCAAAAAGGCAAAAAGATATAAACATTGAGTCTTTTAGAAAAGAAGGAATCTTTCCATTGGCAGTCTTAAATTATGTTATTCATGCTGGTGGTGGTTTTGATAACAAAGGAGGTGCTCTTTATATTGACAGTTATGAAGAATTGATTAAACAAGTAAGTATATATTTTTACATTACATTTTTCTTTTAATGTATTGATAATTTTATATGTATATATACACACACATAAAGACACGCGCGCGCGCACACACACTAACACATACATACATACATACATATCTTTCCCATTATTTATTTTGTTTCTTTATAATTGTTTCAGTTTAATGTCTCTAAAATAAAAGTAAGTTCTAATAAACTTTTACCTTCAAGGTTATTAGAATTTAACAAGTTAGAAATTGCAAAATTATTAACAAATGAAAAAAACAACAAATTTTTAGTTGAAAGAATTAGAAAAATAATCATGGAAGCATTTTCAAATAAGTATGTATAATTTGTGTAATAATAATTTTACTTTTTCTTTTTTTATTTAATGTTTTTAAAACATTAAATGCTATTTTAGGTATTTTAATGGAAACTTACAATTAGATGAATATCACATTATTTCTATATTAAAATGGGCACAGAGTAGAATATCAAAATTAAGTGATTTAGTGTCTCCAGATTTAACCTTCTTGTGGTTTATTCCAAATATGCCATTAGATAATACTTACTTAGAACATTTAGGTATAATTTTCATTTATTAAATATTTCATTTAATGAAACTTATTAATTTTTATATAAAGTTCATATTATTCTTTTTTACAGATGCACTGAAAATAATGAGTATGAAATTGGTTGAAACTGATATTCAGAATTTTAATAAAACATGGATTAATAGTTACTTAAGAGAATTTGCTAAGGAACATGGAATTTCATTTCCAACATTGATGAAAATATTACGTTTTATTCTTAGTGGTTTGAAAGTAAATATTAAATATTAGAATTCTCCTTGAAAATTATTTATGCTTTATGATACATGTTATTATATTTTCAGGATGGTCCACCAGTAGCTGAAATGGGAAAGATACTACAATGTTAAGAATAAAACGATATATTTCTTAAAAATAAAAACATGTTTATAAAATAAAAAAATTTATTTGTTAGTTTATAACCAATATTACATTTTGAAATTAATAATAATAATTTCAAATAGAATAAAAAATTTGAATATCTAGTCAATTCTATTATTTATGAGAACTTACTTGTGTACTTACTTGTATACTTGTGTTTTATGTATCTTTAAAAGTATTAAAATATAATTTTGTATACAATGGATTACATAAAGCATCCTAAACATTTCTCTAGCTATTCAATTTAAATATATTGTATTTTTATGATCATATTTATGATCATTATCTGATATTTTTATAATCATTTACGAAATGAAAATGATATAAACCCAAAAGAAAAAGTTTTATATTCCCGAACAGTAATTTATAATGCTGGATTATTACAAAATCATATATAATTTGTGTACAATAAATTAAATTAAATTATTTACATAAAGGCATTTTGTAATACGTGTTAGTATTTATATTTTTTTTTTATAATTACCAAATATGAGCTTTTTAAAAATAATATTAATACACTTGATTATAAATATTAATATAAATCATTAAAGTACTATGTTAGAAATGTATATTAATAACAACCCATTGGGATTGTTGATTGTTACTTTATTATATTAATAAAAATTGTTATAACTATTTTATTCGTACAAACATATTATAATTAAATTAAATTCTACGTGTTGTAAAATTTCATTTGTTTGAATATAGTAAAATAAAGCGATATTAAAGTAGGAGCTTAATAAACTAAATTTATTTCACTTATTAAAATCATATTCTCAAACTTTACTTTTTATATGAGTTATTTATTATTCCATATTATATGAATACAATTCCTTTCTATATAGTGTCTAGTTATTGCTTAATAATTATTAAATTATTAATTAAATAAATAATTATTGAAAGTACTTAAACATGTAATATACTTATTAACTTATTACTATTACTATAAAACTTTATAACAAAAAGAATGAAATTGTAAGAGGTTTAAAATCTTCCTTAACATAGTCACAATGTAAAATATTGAAGTATATATTAAATCATTTAGCTAATGCTTTTACCTATATAATTTATAATTTATTTAAAATTATATTATGCCAAATGACTTTTATAGTGTTTTATAATCATAAAATTCACTTATACATAAGACTCGTTACATCAACAAATATAATGAATTTTGGAAGGCAGATTGAAAAGAAGAGAATCACTTTTTTTTAGTCAAGTTGTTTGACAGTTTTTAAATAAAATCTTTTTAAGTAAGTAAATTACTATCATTTGGTAAATTTGAATCTGTTAATAAAGATACTTAACATTCCTTGTGTATATTACACTTACTGAAAATATTAAAATACTATCGAAATATTATTATATAGAATAGAACAATAAAATAGTGTTATGTTATAATATAAAAGATTCTTAACAACTTCAAGAAATTATACCAGAAACCATTAAGATTATAGTTCCTAGTTAGATCAGTGGTAAGATGTCTTGAAATACAATCTTTAAATATCTTATATAAAGATAATTAAATTAACAAATACAACACAAAATTTATTATAACTCATAAATAGAAATATACAAAATATACATTTATATGAACTTTTTATTGCTTCTAGCTATAAAATAAATTTCTAAAGTCTCACATATTAAAGGACACTGTAAATTGATTCTCATTCAAACAATTTTTAATAATTTGACAATAACGTTTATTAAAGGTGCATAAATCATTTTATATTAAGAGAAATATTATACATGTAGTTTATATCTTTATATAAATTGTATTTTGTTTGTAAAAAGAATAATTATAATTTAATTCAATCTATATAATGAGTTTTTACAATAGCATAATACTAAATAAATAATATATAAATTTTTACATATCTCTAAACAGACAATAAAATGAATAAAGTATCGTTCAAGGAAAACTTTATCCATTTTAATTAATTATTTAGATTAGGGGATTCAGTTTAGGTGATTTTGACCTTGAATGCGTTATCAAAGCCAGTATTTTGAGTAACTTTTCCATATACATACACCCGTCACTCACCTTTAATTTCTGAGATATTTGCACAAAATAATCGTAATTATGCAGATTAGGGGATTTAGTTCCGATGATCTTCATTTTGACATATGTTATCAAGAACACACATCTGAGTAGTCTCTGAGTGGTTTTAACTGTCGATCATTATTGGTTAACACATTAAGCGCCATGTCAATCATTGACACTGAACTTTCCGTTTAGGCCACAACAGTTACCGGTAACTATACTTTTAGTACAGCTGCGTTAGTATATGTTGACTAATAATAAAAAATTTTAAAAAACTACATTCCATTAATAAATTTTAATTAATTTCGGAGTCATATTACGAATGTTCGGTGGTAATATTTCTTACCAAAAAAATATCTGATATAGCAGGCTAAACGGTAAACAAGACAAAAGAAACTTGGCATATTAAGAAAATATACGCATAAAATTCATAAGATTTACGTCTGGCTGTACTACGTTCCGCACCTCCTCTGTAGTTCTTTCTTATAAACTGTTTCGTATTTCATTGATGATAATTGTGATGCGGAAGATCAGTAATAGAAATAAACAATTGGTTCAACGTTAAATGAATACAAATTTTTGTTAATAATTTTTTACTGAACAATGAGCAACTGTTAAAATATTTTGGAAGTCATTTGAAAGGATATCCTTGACAACATACAAGGTCTAGGTCATCGAACTTTAATTCTCTAAATTAAATAATTACCTTCTTTTATTTATTTATCTATATACTTTCCTATTATTAATTAAGCAAGTCGATTTTATATATATTCGTTCAAATTATTTGATTTCAATTATTGTCAGTATATTCTATGAATAAGAAAGAAAAGAAAAAAAATGGTAAACAGTCTTATATAACAATAGATTATTTAAACTTTTACCAAAAGATTATAACAGAAAATACGAAATATAAATAGAACAGTAACAGACTTTCGATTACTGTAATCTAACATTTATATCTGTTTATGAAGTTATTAGTAAATAAAAGTTTGTTAAATATAATTTCTGTCAGTGGAATTAGTAGGTAGGACTTCTGTCAAAATAAGTACTTGATTATTTAGGAATCAAGACTATGTATTTTATTTACAGGCAAACAAGCAAGTTAATGATCGTCTTTCTTTCATTAACGATTCTTTTATTTAACACAAGTCATTAAAATATTGTTACGAGCATGTACTTAGATTTTTCTCATTTGCACATGAGCACATGAGCTTATACAAATGTCACAGCAGAATTCTTGTTTTTACACGATAATCTGATGAGTGTGTGCAGCGATTATATTTGTGTGCGTATATGTGTATGTTTTCGGCTTAAGCAGTACTGCTTTTGGAGAATCATCCTATATAAATTGGAACTACTGTAGTCAATGTTATGCTTAGACCTAGTTTTTATGCCATTAATTAAAGCAGAAGTAGTAGAAGAATCATTTGCATGGGTAAGGATCATGTTGTTTAAAAACAGAAGATGCCAAGCGATTTACGCCAGGAGCCACGTGGTTGACGTCGGAACCATGTGTTGATGCCGGGCCACGTGGTTAACGCCAGGGCCACGTGGTTGACGCCGAGGCCACGAGGCCACGTGGTTGACGTTAAGGCCACGTGGTTAACACCGAGACCACGTGATTGATCCGGGGCCATGGCATTTCGGTATAATTATAATTTAAAGTTAGAAGTAAGAAAGTAACTAAGAAATTTTTTAAAGGACAAATTAAAAATATTTTTGTGATTTATAATACCAGTAAAATATAGTAGTATGAATTTGATAAGCATAGTGTGGTACAAAATAATTGTCGAAAAAGTTGTTCAAAATAATGCTCTTTACAACTATTCACCGCTCCCCAGAAATCTCGCAGTACGGCACAAGGGAAGACGGGATTCTTGTTCTTTTTACTTGTCTCCGTTTTTAACACTTTCTTAGTTAAATGTTTAGGCTGACATGGTAGTAAGGATTTCCGTACTTATTGAAGTTATAAATCATGACTTCATTTCGATATACAAATCATGGATTGTGGTGTATGGCTGACTGGTCTTTAAGTCAGTGGTGTATAGTAAATACACTCTAAAATGTTTTTGTGGTAAAAGCTTACTTTAGTGACTTTGCTTAAAATTAATTTATTTTTTTCTGGTTTCTGCAAACAAACCTGTATTTTAGCATTAATAAGAATTATAAATCAGAGAAGTTTTAAAAAGTAATATGCTTTTGTTAGTCTTTTGACAAACAACGTTTGAAAAAACTGCAGAATACGTGAACGAATCCCGATAATTTTGAAGTCTATTATATGGGATGAAATTGCTAACAACTTTTATTTGAAATTATTTTGTTGGTTGCTTGACTTTTTGACTTTTTTTAATTTGTTGAGCTCGCTTGACTTTTACCGAACCTGACCTGATCCCGTAATCTCGGTTGCTCGACATCGTTAGTCTGTACTTAACATAAATTGTCGAGTAGCGAGTGAAGCGGCGAATCATACACATTATGCATGTGATATACGTATAAACAAAATTCAATATATTGTAGCAAAAGTTTTTTGCTAATCTCTCGGAAATTATGAAGCATTTCAGACCAGTGTCATTATAATTTTTAAGTTTCATTCATTATTACAGTAAAAAGCAGAGCCATATAGAGTTTATCAAGGTGAATATCCATTGTTTTTTGATAGATACAATAAAATAACTGTTAGTTTATTAAAACAATGTATAAGGTGACAACAATTGTTCTTTATTTAAATGCAAATATGTTTAAAAGTGTACTTAATTCAAAATATAACATGGTTTTACCCTTATTACTACAAAACTGTTTCGCTAATAGAATGTTTCTACATTATGTTGAAGTTTTTTAAGTAAATAAAACTTCAAAATGTCCTTTAAATTATACATATTTCTTCAATTCTTTTTATCATATAATATATGCATTATGACTATTACATAATTTATTCTCGCTAAATATTTTGAGAAATATTACATATAGGAATATGAAATTACAACTGAATATGTAATATTATATAATACTGTTATAACATTATTATCCAAATATAAATTATTTTTGTTATAACCTTAAACAAATATCACATGCAAATTATTTTTATGATTTAGTGTTTATAATTTTTAATATAAAATTTGGAACGCATAATACATTTGTAAAATTAATATAGTACAATAATGCCAGGTAATTAAATACATTTCACATATTTTGAGATTAGAAAATCTAAAGTAGGCACTTTTGTCCTTGTAGGTTTACACAGAATTTAAATTCATATATGAGAGAATTAATTTAATTTTGTAGTATAGATTGAGCATTTGAAAAGACAAGACTTAATAAACAAAATACATTAAATTATATACTTTAAAAAAAGTTTCACAGCTGCATTATCAACAACATTATTTTAATATTTATACACTACAAAAATGGTTATAATACTGAGAAACAGTTTAACTGTCCTCCTTTTATTTGTTGAGTCCATGAGTTAAAACATGTAATATTTTCATTTTTCTGTTTTGCTAGTAATAGTATTAGTCAAGAAAGAAATTGTTTTTCCATTTACCATATAATACATTGAAATATTTATACATTTATATTGTGAATAAAAAAGTTACCAGTTTTAAAAATAAATTTAACATATGAAATTATAACAATATATATTCTTCAAAATGTTTCTTCTCTTAATATCTTAAAAATTTTTGATTTAGGGATTAAAAATATTTTTTAATTAAAATTCAACATATTAGTACGATAACTTTAAACACAAAGAAAAATTGTTAAAATCAAACCTACAGTACCTACTGAAAAGAACTTCATTCCTGTATGATGATTTTATATAATTATAAAAAAACTGTGAAAAGATATTTGCTTTTGTACACATACTTTCTCTATATTTTTATAATATATTTAACACTTTGATTATAAAAGAGCTGTACATAATAGTGCCTCCATAGTAGACGCACAGCCATTCCCACTATTTTTCGGATTAATTTCGTCTAACTGAGCAAAATCCAATTGACAACGGAGGTAAATAAATAAATAAAAATTTAATACTTCGAGAATCGTGAGGATCCATTAAAATGTCGAGAATTCTCAAAACATCTACCTGTCTTGATAGTAAACGTGATGCAGATCCATCGTGCGACTGTTATCAAGACACTACTATATATGCTGTTACAGATTCATCAATATTTACAAAAGGTGTACATTCTTAATAATTTTCTTACTGCTACACATTTACTGTTTTACTAAATTGATGTAGCATCAAATTTATTGTTTTAGATCGCATAACAATCACAGACAAAGAAATATGTTGTAAGCTTATGCGACCGAAATTTACATTTTTGTCAATGAATGTTACATATATGACGAAACGAGTGTCTTTGTCAGCCAATTCAAAAGTCTGTTATATGAATATGACACCATATATATTGACGATTCCGTATGAGAGTATGTTATAGTCAAAGGGTTATATATATGTTTACATAATAATATTTTATTACTATAATAAAAGAGATAAACAGGAAATAATTAAGAATGTATTGTTTTCAAATTTAAAATATAATATTTATCATAAATAAATAAATCTTCAAAAATTGATTGAAAACTGTTCTTAAGATTCTTATAATGAATAATATAAAAATTTTAAATATTCCTGAAATTGTTATTTTGTACATATAAAAGAATAATTTAATATTTTAATACTTCTTGTACTAAAGAAAAAATGAAAATTAATTTAAAAAAAGAGATATGAATACTGAAATGAATTATAAGTTATGCGTACAAAGCAATAAGAACTAAATCATTAATGCATTGTGATATATGGCACTAATGTTGAAAAGTTTTTAAGATAGTATAACATCATATAATATAATGGTGTATTATAATAATATAATGGATACCAAAATTATGAGTAAATGTATACATCCACACAAAAAACATTCAACAGCAGTTTACAGGCATACCTATATTGCATATGTGTAATTAAACATACATTTATACATATAAGTTATGCATACAATTTGTGATCAATTGTACACAATACAAACATACATCATACATACATACATACATCAGTGAAATATGCATGCACACATGAGAATCGAATGTTAATACATTGTTTATTAGATGTCAAGTATAAAATAAATAAATTCAAAATCAAATATTCAAATTCAAGTTATACATAGCTTGAGTTTTTATCACTCTTATTTGTATGAGTGAAATATAACATAATTAAAGGTGATATAATAAACAGAAATTAAATTTCTAAATGATTTGGCTACAGGCAGTTTACATAATGTTGCCATAATTATAAAAGACAGCAATCGTTCTTTTCTTTTTTTTGTAATTGTAGATTAAAAGTTGGTATAGTATTAATAGTAATAGTTAACAGTAACTACAATATTATTAGTTTTGTAAGCTTATTTATAAGAAACTGTTTCAAATCGTGTTAATTCCCACTTAATAGATATAATATTTAAGAAAATTTTATATATCTATGAGTTGTAATTGTCAATCGCGTGATACACAAATTTCTTTTTTCGTGATAGCGTTCTCATTTTAACATAGCAACATTGAAATTATGATGTATTTAAAAAATTTGTTTCCTCAGTTTGCCATTAAATTTGTACATGGTATTTTTATTGCCATTGGCAGGTGTTTTACACACTTTCTCTGTATCATTGTCAGTGTTATTAGCATTATTCTATTCATTGTTTACCTCAAGACTCATAAGAATTAAATTTCACTTTCATTTAATCATGTTGCATTATGTTAAAAATGTTTTCTTAAACACTTTTTAATTTAGTTAGAAATTCAAACATGATAAAATACTAGAGATATAAAGTAAACAGTTTAAAAAGATTACAGAGCACTTACATGTACACAGCGTATTATTTTTATATACATGTACAATATTCTTTTAATTGTGCATATGTGAATGTATGTGTATGTATATATACTTTATACAGAATATTCATCCCATTTGTTTTTTTGTGTTTATTGTCATGAGTCATAGATTTGTGAGAAAAATTAGAGAAGACAAAATCTTATTACTTTTTTATATAGAACCTTGATCGATTTTTTAAAATATATCATTGTTTTTACATAATCACAACATCGTATTTTTAAATTAATATCTATATTTTTTTTATATCACTTAAAAGCTGCTATTATGATAAATGTTATTATTTAAAGTCATTAAAATACAAAAATTAGGTAAATATCAGATAACCAAATAAATAATGTCGTTTCTGCATGTTTATACTTATTCCAAAACGGGATGTTACTTATTTGGTTATCTAATTTTTTGATGGATTTATAACTTTATATTTATCAGGTATATTTTATCTTTCAGGAGAGTAGTTCTGATAATTTATGATACTTTATTGTTTTAGACATATAGTATTATAAAATCTTCAAAATATTTATTTTCAATATTTTAGTAATCCTGAATTCCATAATGTTGTAAGTCATTGAATTCATCACACTTTCATATAATATAAAAAAATTTTAAGTATATGACAAATTTAAACAATTTATTTAGGTCATTGTTTTCCACATAAAAATAGAAAAATATTGTCTTCTTCAAGTTTCTCCACAAATGTATCATTCATGAGAAGAACATTGAAAACAAATGTTATAACACTCTATAGTACAGTGTCACAAAATTATTAAAAGGTAAATAAGTATTTATGACATATACATATATATCAAATGTAAAATACAGATGTAATTTTAAATATAAATAATATAAATATATTACTACCTTGAAGTATTAAAACTGTTATAATTTTAAACATATAGTTATTGAGTTTTATTATTCATAGTACAGTAAGATCTCAATAAACCAAACATCTGATATTCAGAGATTTGATTATCTGAACAATACCAATAGTAAGAGCAGTTAATACTATCTAATGTATACTAAATATACCTATCCATGTCATACTATATTTTTTAATCAGATCATTTACCTGTTATATTTAATATTTTTTTATATTTATATTTAATATTTATTATGTTATGAGCTAAAAGACAACAACAATGAATTGAATGATGATGAAATAAACAATATTTTTACCATTCATAGTAGAAGGAACATGTTTCAGATACTATAAAGTACAAAAAAGAAAAAGATAATACTATAGAAACATGAATTTACAAAAAGATTTGTAATTTGATTGCTTCAAAATATTGGGAAGATGGAACACAAGTAAAAAGAAAAATAACTGAAATATAATCATCTACTAATTATAAGATAAATGAATAGTAATTAAATGTATAATAATATTAAAACATAAATATTTTTTTTAATATATCTATGTAATTTGTTATAAATACGCAATAATGTAATGTGGTATCAGTTTTTATGTGAGTCGTAGTTACAATTTTAATTGTTCGATTATTCGAAAAATACGACTATTCAACCTTCCTTAAACTGATTAGTTCGATTAATCCAGAATCTACTGTATTGTATAAATCTTATATTATTTTTCGTAGTTTATATACAGATTTACATTTTACATAATTTCCACCAAATCTGTATATTATTTTAAAAGTACTTTTGACTTAACAATTTATAAATCGTTTTATAATCGTTCTATATTCTTATAATTTTAGTTTTTAATTCCTAATAATTTAGAAAATAAAATGTTTTATAATGTAATTAATAAATAATATACCGAATACACATATAAATGAAATTACAAGGATATTTGTTAATATTAGTATAACTTCTTTATATATATTGAAAAGCGTGACACAAAACAGTTACTTTTGCATGTCAGCATATAAAAGATGTTCATTGTAAAGCGACGCTTAATTTTCTACTCATTTGCTGCCATGTAATAAACAATAGTTACTGTATAGAATGCTGAAAATAGTGATGAAAATTATGGAAATGGATAGTTTTCATATTAAATTAAGTTACCTTAATATCAATTGGTTGATAGTTTGATTTTTTTGTCGTATTAGTCGGTCGACCGGTTTTGTCAGATGAAATAAGAAAACGTTGTTCCGAATACAAAAATATTTACAAAAATATAGATAACACGAAAAAATATTTTAAATAAAAGTTATACGGGTTTTAATTAATAGCAACATATGACATTGATAATTATTTAATGTATATTTAAAACAAAAATATTGTATAGGGTATTTTTGTTTATACAATACCAAGCTTACAATAATAGAAATTTTGATACTAAATTTTTTAACATAATCTACTTTCCTAACAGTCTACAGAATATTTATAATTAAATATTTCATTCTAGCATTATTGTAATATTATAATAATAAGTATTTCCATTGTGTAAATAAAAATACTATTAATAATAATTGTGAATAACACAAAAAAAGTTTTATTTGAAAATTTCAAGATGAACCCTCTAATTTACTATAAAAATAGGTCATTTTTAAAATTTATATTATCGCTACTCATAGTGCACTTGATACAATGAATTTTGTTTTACTCTTTTCCATTACATGAGTGCAAATGACTGAAAAATTGTGCATCTTGTTATTGTGAATCACTTTGTATGTAGGTACTACCTACAAAAAACATCTTTGATATCTTTATCATGATATTTATTACATTTAGATATTAGTGTAAATTTCTTCTTGTAACTCACACTTTTACTTTGTCTTTATATTGTAAACGAGCACATTTTTCGTATTTATTAAATTTAATATATATACTGCTTAAAGGTACTGTGTACTACACAAGTTCCACCTTTGTCAATAGTTTGATAAGTATTGCTTATTATATATACATATATCTTAATTTTGGTATTAAATAATATACGAAATATTTTCTTTGCAATATATGAAAATATTCAGTGATATTGATTATTATCATTAATTTTATTTCAAAGATAAATTTAAAAAGTTACTTTATAATATAAATGCCTTTTTCTAAATATACTTGTATATATACATACATACACATTCTACCTGTTACGCACAGAAAATTGAAATTAGAGTAAAATGATACAAACTGCAAATAGAATATACTTATGTAAATTATATAATTGACAATATTTATGTCATATTTAAATTTAGACTATAGTTTTCAAACATATTAATACTGTTGCAAATAAACTTAGTATATCTTGAAATTTTTAATTCTATAATTTGTTACCATGTATCGAATATAAGAAACAACAAGTAAAGATATAATACAATTTTTAAACTTATATATAATTTACGATAATATATAATTGTTAAAGTCTTTAATTTTTGTACAATATACAAAGAAATAAATATAATTAAAATAAAAATTTGATGATTTCTTAGGCCGAGGATACACGAGCGTTGAAATGACGAGGGTTGAACTGACGTGCGTTGCAACGGTCATCGTAACTGTCACACAATCTGTATAATTCATCACAACCTTTGATTCACCCACATGAAATCATTTTATTCCCCTACTTCAGCATAAAAATTTGTATATAAAGAAGCGAAACTCATTGAATAAATGATTCTTGATTCTTAAGTACAAAAGAGGAAAAAACCGACGCGAAAACCTAGAATTGATATGCCTCCAGACGGTGAAACTGGAGCAGAAGCATTAATCGCGTGAAACATCTTGAATCACCTACAATGGAGGCAGATGGAGCATCACGATTTGTTAAAACCTTACGAGGATGTGACGATTAAGGTGTTGAAGAATTTATAAAATTTGTTAGGTATGCATGAAATCGATGTTTAGAAATTCATAATTTCGAGGACCTATGTTAAGTACTAAGAATTACTGTATCTACACCTATCACTATAGCAAACAGCCGCGCAAAATTAATTCAGACTGAGGAAACGCAGACAGTATGTGTAGAACTTTACACTCCGATTTAAACAGGTGTTAAGCGAATTAAGATACGCAATTCAAGCGAAACATTCACAACCAGCAGAACGAAAAATAGCGAGTAGTAGAAAACCAAGCACTTGACAATTTATGATACAAATTTGAAAGAAGACATTGGAAAATTAATAATTCTCAGGCCAAAGAATTTCCAAGACGTAAGCAGCATAACAATGGATATGGAATTATAGCTGAAGAACAGCAGCAGCAGTAGACAGACGACCAGACAGCTAATACCAAAGCCATGATTCCCACCAACTGTGTAATGTTCTTACCTATTATAACACTTACGTAGAACTAGTTTTAACAACCAGTAATCCAGCTGCCCAGACAAATAAAATGCAAGTGTAGAAAGATCAAGCATGTTAAAAAACAATGTTACCAACATTTTCAATTATCCCAGTATGAAAAATTATCACCCCATAGGAATACAATCAAAGAAGAAACAAAGGAAGTCAATTCGGACATAGAAACAGAACCCCTAGAACAAATATCAGATTATAATACACCCCAGGACAATTGCAGCAAATACGATGCAGGAATGTTGCGAGGTGGACACATGCTATTGAACACCAAAGCAGAAATCAACCTTGTAAAACAGTCACAAATTCAGTCATATAATATTGATAACCTTATTGAATTCATTATGGGTAGAGACATTCACAAATCTCTAGGCAATTGCAGACTAAAAATCTGGTTATAAACTTATAGTTATAAACTTTAGAAAATTGAATAAACACAGATCAGATACTTATCCATTATCCAATATTGACGTAATCTTAGATCACCTACTGAAATCCAAATTTTTCACAGCACTTGATTTATTCTCAGACTTTCATCAAATTTCCCTGAGATTCACAAACAACAAAAAGACTGCATTATTGATCCCTGATGGACATATTCAATATCGACCAATGTCTTTTCGATTAGCAGATGTTCCAACTATATTCCAGCGCATGATAGACAATGCACATAGAGGACTGATAGGAAAATACTGTTTTGTATGTCTGGATGATATCAGATTTTTTGATTAATCATTTATGAACATAACGAAAATTTAGCCATAATATTTGAATGAGTAAGACAAATCAGACTAAAGCTACAACCAGATAAATGTGAGATATTGAAACCTGAATTTGAATATTTAGGACACATTACACCAGACGAAATAAAATTCCAGCAATATCCAAGCAGTTACTTCATTTTCACCACCAAGAAATCTAAATCGAGTAAGATCATTCTTAGCAATAACAGGCTATTATAGGAAATTTATTCGCAGCTTCTCTAAAATCGTACAACCACTGATTGAACTGACGAAAAAAGATGTAAAATTTGTATGGACTAATAACTATGAGAAATCGTTTAAATTTTGGAAGAAAAACTTTGCTCATCTCCTGTACTGAAATACCCAGACTATGCGAAAGAATTAATATTGACAACTAACAGTTCAAACGAAGGCTTTAGCGCAATCCTATCTTAAGACGGACACACATGTTATATTTCCAGAACATTAAATTCAGCAGAGAAAAATTATACTGTTACAGAGAAGGAACTACTGGCAATCATTTGGGCCATTAAGCAACTTACAAGGAGATGTCGCGATCGTCCCGCCAGCAATTTGGATGAAATTTGGTAGGCATAAAGAATACTCCAAAATATTAGACAGGTATATTTTTCTTAGCTGCAGTAACTCAAGTTAATTTTTGACGAAGCAATTTTTTGTTATCTTTTATCGTCTCCGAGTTAGTTCTTGAATGGTTAATCTTTAGGGGGTGATCTCCTCTAAACATGAATTATGAACCATGTTAATATTGCTCAAAACGAAATATCAAAACAAAAAATTATACTTTTCATCAAAACCACCATTAGAATACACTCGCGAAGAGGAACTCGAAGTCTTAAATGAATACCACAATTCCTAAGCAGCATAACGTTTAGGAGAAAATAGATCATTAGCTAGAATTATAGAAAGATATTATTGGATAAACTTGGAGATTGATGTAAAAGAATTCATTGGAACTTGTGAAAAATGTCAAGGAGGGAAATTGACAAGAATTAGATCAATAGAACAAACTGTTATTTCTGATACTCCATTAAACCCTAACGATAAAATAGCCATGAGGATAATAGGACTTTTACAGAAAACAAAATCAGGAAATCAATTTATCCTTTCGATCTGAGGTATGCTAACTAAATACCTATTCCTTATCACCCTAAAAACCAACAAACAAAAAACCAATAATAATTAATCATTATTCTTTATATTCCCTTCTCCAAAAACTACCAATAGATCAAGGCATTAAACCAAATCACTCGTATGTTAATTAATGAATGGGTTTGAACAAACTTCTAAAATCAAACATATGGAAATTACATCATTTTATCTGCAATTAAATGGAGCTTTAGAACGAGATTAAGCGTTCAGACTAATTAAAGATTTACTTATAACATGTTTACTTAGAACAACTTAGAATACTGACAATAATAACAAATGGGATGAAAATCTAAAATACATATGTATGAAATATAATACTTCAGTTCATGAAGAAACAGGCCATTCATCCTCTAAATTAACATTTGGACGAATAGCTAATTCATTAAGCACAATTTTTAACACACCTATCTTAAGCTAATCAAAATTTTTTTCCTTATAGAAAAATAGATATAATAAATATCTAATTAAAGCAAAGAAAATTACTGCAAAAAGCAAACGAAGATACAAGAAATTCCAAGACAGACACATCATAAAATTATAGACTTTATATAATATAGGTGACAAAATACTAATACACAACGATTATAGAATTCACAAATTAGAAGGCGAATGGATAGGTCCAGCAGAAATAATTGGAGTTAACACTCCTACCTATATTATTGTATACTTAGATGAAATAATTAAAAAGATATACAGAAATAGATTAAAATTTTTTAATTCCAGTGACTAAATAATGGGAAAGGTATGACTACAGAACCATTAAACGATATTAATGTACATATTGAAAATATTGAAAAATGTTTCATTTACCATAAGGAAATTCAAATCTTTAAAATCATAGGTACCACTGGTCCATTCTTACAAATTCACATACTAACTAACTTATTAATGAAAACACAATTAAATTGCAAAAGATTAACCTGTAGATTTGGAAAACAGTTACTAGTATTTTACATGAAATTAAATAAAATATGGAATATTCAGAATAGTTGCTAACTTATAGTATAGATATAAACCAAAATATAGATAAACCATTTGATAATCAAAATAATTTAACACAAATTATAGAAAATCAAACCAGCACATAATTGAACATAATTTAGGAAATGAGAAACTTTAAAAAATAATAGATGATCTTAACCATCTACAAAACCAAACTAAAGAAAACACACTAGTGGAAATAATCCTTACATTTAGGGATAATATTAGGAAAACATGGAATTATACACCTACTAATGGTGAATCCATCTTTTTCCCTTGAAACATATGGAAAGATATTGAAGAAAAATTTTCTTGCTAATTATATAGAAGCTATGCCAAATAATTTACAAAGATTACTTGACATAAGCATAGTACAGATAGTTACTAACAACCAGAGAATAATCTATAAAACTTTGATACCAATACTAGAGAAACAATGATGGGTAATAAAGAAATCATATGCCATATCTAAAAAGATAGAGAAAAATATTTTAGCATCTATACTAGACTACAACATCACAATCACTCAATCAATATTTTATATTGAAATTGACACTGATTACCTAGAAATTAAATGTAGAGAAACAACAATAGCAAAAATCTGTGAATGAATACAGCCAATCTATGAACATCTATGGGACATCAATTGTGAAACACGTATATTACTTAATCACTATGATAGTATTATATAGCAATACATATACTTTGTGACAAAACATCTTAGTATTGAGTATTGAGTATATATATTCGCCAGTAATTCTATCTGTTAATGAAGATTGTATAATTATTTACAACAAAAATGCAATGAAAATTTGAGGAAAACTAGAATCAATATAATACGAGTATAAGCAAGTCAATTTTACATTGCCAATTTCAGAAGATAATTTAAATCTATTGCCAACTGAAGAAGTACCCAAGAAAGAAGTATCTCCAAATTATAACTATAAAGTGGACAAACAACTATAAACAACTATAAATTGGGCAAAATGCACAATAAGTTATACATGGAAGCTCGATCAACAGCACCTGAAGAGTACTAGTTCAACTCTATTTTAAAGAAGACCAAGAAAGTACACTTTGAGGGACCAAAGCAAGTCTTACAAGGGGGATGTCACACAATCTGTATGATTCATCACAACCTTTGATTCACCTACATGAAATCATTTTATTTCCCTACTCCAGCATAAAAATCTGTATATAAAGAAGCAAAGTCCATTGAATAAACAATTCTTGATTCTTAAGTACAAAAGTAAAAAGACCTGAAACCTGCGTATCTGTAGAACGATAGTACTACGATTTGGGATAGAAACTTACGATAATTTCTATTAAAAGAAAAACTCAAATTACAGTTCATATCTACGATAAATTTAATACTAATTTATTTCATGGAAACGCATTGCGTATTAATTAATGACCTTGATTCTTCTTCTATGAACAGGAGTTAGTCGGATTTCGTTTGATTAACGTTTCACCGTGCGTAACCGTAGCATAACGCTAGTTATAGAATTATACTGTTGTCGTATATTAGATTTTGGGAACTTTGAATATTTATTATGTACACTTAGTCATAAGAGATAACCAAAATGTATAAAAACCCTAATTAAAGAGTAAAGACGAGTTAATTAAAGTACAAAGTACATAATATTTGCAACATCATGAGAGACAAATTCCTTCATTAATAATTCCATCATATGGAACTATCACACTTTGAACGCATGGTACAACGAGTGCAACAATAAACAATGATTGTTTATTCTTGTTAATTTTTCATCATTATATTTATGCTAGAACGCACGTTAGGATTTGAGATACATTGCAACGCAAATCGTTCAACGCTTGTGTGACCTAAGTCGCAATGTTCGTCGCAACGCACCTCCTTTCAACGAACGTGTGTCCTCGACCTATACTGTTTAAATCTTTTTTGGTTAATAAATGCATTGTTAGTGTTATATTCGGTCTAATATTTTATAATATGAATTGCATTAAGATATACCTTATTAGACATGACTATAACATGTATTTTTAAAAGATAAAGTTTTTTCATAACTTTTGTATCATTTGTCTTTTGACAGAATCAGTTCAACACTTTGGCACAAGTAACATTATTTTATTTTTATTATATACAGCAATGTAGAAAATAATTTTCTAAAAAAGATGCTGTGTCACATTAAGTGCCCCTTTTTATTTGGATATTCATTTGCATTATATTTTACCAGTACATAAAATTTTTAATTGTAATATAAATATTTAATTCTTTGTCTACTTTTCAAATTATCTATATATTATTAAACGTAGTTATATTAAAAACTACGTTTAACAACATTTAAATAGTTATTAACTATTTCATTGATTGTATACTTTATTCCTTTAAATAAGTATTATATATTTAATTATTTAAATCATTGATAGCTTGTAAGATTCGTTTTACATGCCCTACTTTAGTAATACCAAGTTCCTTGAGATCTCTACGGGCTAATGATAACAATTCCCTACCTCGTATATCATGAGAAATAAATTTATCGGTATATTCACCCAACTGTAGGTTTTCCAACCAAGAACATACTTCTTGTACACCCCATGTAGTAACTTGATCTCGAGCAGGATTTGCTCCAGAATTAGCGCCTGAACGTCGAAACTTTAGCCAGAACAAACCTCTATGACGATTCTTTTTATCTCCCTATACAAAAGTAACTTTATGAAATTTTCATTTTCAATGTATATTGTTAGGTCAAATGTGCAATAATTGCTTCAGTTATATTTGAGGATTCAGAAAAAATGTTTTAAATTGAAAATTATACCTGATCATCTGATGGCAAGTTTTGTAAATATACTAATCCTGTACCTCCTTCATCAAATGTGAATTTCTTTAATTCTTGTTCCATAGTGGCCAAAGAAAAAGATAATTTACTCTCTAAATCTTCCCGTAATCTCTGTATTAAATAAATTTTATTATTAAAAAATGATCTCTAAATTATTAAAAAGAATTAATTGCTGACTTTTCCAATTGTTATGCACAGCACATTTATGATGATGGTACAATACACTTTACTGTACATTTTTGAAAGAAAGATTGGTCTTTATACAAAATTAAATTTAGTGATTCCATTTCCTGCAGATGTTATATATTTTTATTTAAATGTAAAGATGTTATGTATTTTTATTTAAGTAGCAGTGTTTATAATAAGGGATGTGATAATGAGTGAACCACTATAATGATAATCAATAATTCTGTATATAGGCAAAATTATTCATGTTATGATAGCTTATCACATTCTAATGAACAAGAATGTATGTAAATAAAATTGTGAATAAAGGTATAAGCAAATAATGATCATAGTCCTTAAGATGCAGTGGAAAATAAATATCAAGATAATTATTCCTACAATGATACTCATAGAATAGTTTTCATAGTCATCAGTCTTTGTATGCACGGGTAATATGCGTATAAGTATTTCTATTTTATTATATTACGCAGTTTTACCTTTATCTAAACATTGTTTTCATAAAAAAGTTAAAATTTAATATTAAATTAACGACTATACCATAATTTCCCTTCTTCATTACACTTTATTTTGAATAAAAACCAATATATAAAAAAATAATGATAATTTATTTTGATCGTAAATAAGATAGATATTGTACACCTATATGTATTGTACAACTATAATGGAATAGTTTACATCAACGAAAAAGTTAATAATATAAAAAATACTTACTAAATTATGTGCTTTATCTCTGAGTAATTCACATGAATCTTCATAAAGTTGTCTTGCACTTGATACCAATTCTGTCACTACTGGTCTTAAATTAATCTGTCGAATGGAAAGTAATATAAATTATTAAAAGTGCATAATTTAAATAATATCAATAATTAAACAATAAATTAATTTATATATAAAAATTAAATAAATAACAAATAAAGACTGCTTTTTTAAATAATGTGTTTAAAGAATATATTTAATGAGTTAAATCGAATAATAAATATATTTAAGTAAGAAGATATTATTTATGTATAAAATTTGAAAACTTTTAGGTTACTTATATTTAAAAAGAATTGTAAATTCTTTATAATTATAACATGAAATTATAAAATTATAACATGAAATAAAATCTACTAACCCCTTGCAAAATTTTTCCATCTGGATGAACTTGTTCAAGTGCCTGTGCTGTTCGTGCTGCAACTTGATATAAATCTGGTTCTAAACTTGGATGTGATATAATTAGAAGTTTGACCCATTTGATTAAAGTTGTAACCACTTCAATAAATCGTAACAGAATATACATTTCTTCATCATTCAAATGTGATGGCTTATTATGCACTTGTAATGGCTTAGATTGCGATTGCAATTGTGTATTGCTTAAAGTAGATGATGATTGAGATATTGCATTAAGTGTATTGCGTTGTTTTTCTTCCCACGTTTTTAAAGATGTTTCAAGTGCCTACATTTAAGAAAATATAAATTACGTTGTATTTTCTATGTATTATATCCATATGCGTTATTACTACAATATTAAATTAGCTGTATTTACCCTATTTCTGTAAAGCATTTGCATACGATTTTTATGTATAATGCGTATACTACCAGGCTGCTGAATCCAAGCTTCACCATCAACTTGTATAGGTACTCCTTCATCACCCAAAATATTGATTTGAACCGTTTGACATTGTGCAATTCTGTGATGCTGTAAATTAATTAAACGTGACGCAGCCATTTGCACAGAACCAAACACAGCTACAACTTCCAATATGCGATCATCAAATGAGGGTGCTAGAAATAGATCTCCTTCTTTTGTGCCTCCCCAAAAATTTGTACCTCCCATAAAGCTAAAAATATTATTTTATAAATGTGTACTCATAATGATATTTCATATTTCATATACACTTTATTTTTATATTTTTACCTTGGAATGTTTAATACAACAATTCCTTGTAAAGAAGGTAATGGTATTCGTTGACCATCACATTCTAATTGTACTCTTTGTTCAAGATTTTTGTATGTTTTTTGTAACCATTGCTTGGATCCTAATACACCATACCACATGTAATTTTTTGCTCGTGATCGACATTTTTCAGGATGTTCTTCCCTTTTATGATGAAAATCAAGACTAATTTTTGCATCTATGCCAATTCCAAAATAGTTATTCATAACACAACGTTCAAAATAACCTTCCCTGCAATATTTAAAAAAAAAAACAATTTATTTTATATCTAGTATTTTCTTTCCATTTATTTATTTGCTTGTAAATAATGTATTTATTTAGTTTACGTAGAATAGCATATATATCATATCATTGCATCATTAGTTGTATATACCAAATTTTTAATCCATATTTTTTAGAAATCTTATTATTAAAATTGATATTGCTAAAAACAAAATTATAGCATATTATATATATAGAACATACATTGTATAAGATTAATCAATATAATAAAAGATATATATATATATCTTCCGAAAGATATATATATATATACATACATACATACTTTATTATTTATTTTCTATACTTTAACATTATAATTTACATTTATAATGTTATGAAAATATAACTTACATTAGTGTTTCATCTGGGTCCATTAATGGTGATGCTGCAGCACAAAGTGCATCTGCATTTGCAAGTAATACTTGACTAATAAGTCCTGTGCCTCCGCTGATGTCTATGAAAGTATGAAACAATTAATTTTCATATATAAGAATATTAGAGATAATATATAACTATTGCTTTTATATAATATACATTTAATTAAATAATAATATAATTGTATGTTCAGTACAAATATAGTATTTTCTATAGTAAAGACATTTAAAATACCTCCATCTTTTTAATGTAAAAGAATTAATTAAGATGAAAGAATATTATCTTATTTAAAATTCAAAAAGCATTCAAAATAAGCTTTTGTTTAATGATTATATCATTACTACAACATGAGTATGTGAGAAAGGATGATGAATACACACCACTATTATTTTGGAATACTGAAAACGCAAAATAATAATTAATTTACATTAAAAATAAACACTCATAAAAAATAAACTATAAATAGTAGTGATTCTGAACATTTAAAATAAAATAGATACATACTTTTCAAATTATTTAAATTTTATACATTTAATTTTTTCTTTTATAAACTAACTTAATTTCTTCCTCATCATCAATAAAAATGGAAATATTTTTTGTTTGTGACAATATAAACATCTTGTAAAATAGTATTATTTTTTATTATTAATTTTGTATTAGAATATTATATTTGTATAATATTTTTTATAATACGTATTCATTGTAATATGAATTTAAAATATTAAAGTAATATTTGTTTAAGGCATTACGTTTCTATTTATTACATATATAGTTTCTATAAATTATACTTTTATAATATTATTTTACATTAGTTTAATGATAATATAATATAATATATAAATTATAACATTTACTTACTTGGCCACATAGGTAACTGAACTAATGGATTAATAATTGGAAGTTTTTTAACGTCTTCCGTTTTGTCAACGGATTTTACTCTTTCATGGCGTAAACTTGCATTGGAACCTCCAAGTCTTGCAGCTGTAGCAGCTAAAGAAACAACTTCTGATGCTTTTAATAAACTTCCACTGCTAATTCGGCGAGTTGCTTCAGAAGAAAAACCCGATTCTGGTAACTCTACACTTACTAATCATTTGTAAAATCGATTAATTAGTTTGAATAATAAGCTTAAGTAAATTTTGGATAAATTACTTATGACAAAAATTATATGACATAAATGTTTGTAACATAAAACAGAATATAAACCTAGTAAAACAAAAAATATGAACTATATATTAATTAGTATATGATTATTTAAATTTAGATGCATGAAATATTAACTTACATCTTTCCATACTTTCACCAGTGTGTTGTATTAAATAAGGATCCATTTTATATTCTACATCTGAATCATGCTGACTTTTAATTGACATTGATGGACTGGGGGGATTAATTATAACACTTATTGTAGGTGGAAAGTTATTACATTTTTCATTAGTTGGAGTAGTATCTGAAGAAACAAGAAAGCAACATACAGGACTTAATGTTTTGCCATCTTGAGTATCTTTTAACTTATTTGTTTCATTTGTATTCTGTCCTGTTGATCCCATTTTGTACTTAATTTTATTCTAATGGAAATTAAAAAAGGAATTTAAATTTATATTAAATATTTACATCAAGTACATTAAAGTAAGAATAATGTAAATTGTGTTATAAAATTATACACAGTAAGTATTAATAAGTATTAATTTTGTTATAGTTACCTCCATTTCCACAACTGTAGACTTTTTCGTTGATCTTTTAAATGACTGTTTAGCAATTTCATTAGTAATATCAGTATTTTCTAATTCATTTTCTAAATATTCTCTTACAGAATCATATTCTTCTCCATTTATTATACTAGTCAAATCTTGTCCTAATAAACTTTCAGAGTTTTGTATGTCACTAGTGATCATTTCTGAATTATCTGGAGAATCAATATGTCTAATTTCAGAATCAAATGTATCACTACCTATGTATCCTGAAAGAAATAACTATAAAGTATTTAAAACATATTCTACAGATAAATGAAACTATTACTCTAATTTATTTTTTACTGTTGATTTACAATTTCATTCTATTTATCATTTAAATGAATTGAATTCACCTTCATAATTATATAACCTATATAAAAATATTATATTTACAATACATTAGTTTAGTAGTGCTTAAATATGTTTAAATAAATTATTATCAAGTAATTAAAACTGTAATTATAAAAATTTTTATTCATAAATTTGTTACTTTCATTTTCATTATTTCAAATTATATAGTTCTTAAAATTTAAACATTAGATGTGCTAAAAATTATAGTATATGTTTTAATAATACTATTATTGGTACCTTTAGTTGTTTCCATTTTAGTTTTATTTTCAAGTTTTTGTTCATGTTCTGGTGATTGAATTGAATCTATATCCGAAGAAATATCTTGTGTAGTTCCATCTTCTGAAGGTGAACTTATATCAATGGTAGTTCTTGTAATACTGTCTTGAAATTCTGAAGAAATTTCTATATTATTCGAGTCAGATATTTGTTGGTCATTAGATACAGGTATTTCTACTTTTTGTTCATTATCCATAGATATAGACTGAGTTGTAGACACATGAAAGTTAAATAAACTGAAAACAAAACCCAATAAATTTATTACTATTTCTATTAATTTTTCAACATTTCACTTACTATATCATTGTTAAATTAAAAGTTTCATTCTTAAATGTAAAATTTAATTCACTCAATAATTTTTATATAAAGCAAATAACAAATATTTTTTTGTATTCAAAACATGCATATTTTATATTATATTTAAAATTTGTATTCAAGAAATAAATTATAAATAAAAATTAATCTTAACTTTTATCTATAACTTTTTTAATATATATAAAAATTAAAATACCTACTCTTGTGGTAAATTTTCACTGTTTCGTCTACTATCAGCAAAACCATCAGGAGCAGGTAATGTTAATAATTCTTCAGTTTGTGAATCTCTTCTAAGATCTGGTATTGGACTCAAAAATGCGACGTTTGGAGTAGGACTAGTACATATTGAAATATCTGTACCTTTTACAGATTCTATTAATGATCCTAAAGGTAAACTTTCAACATGGTCCACTTTTAAACCAGGAATATCCAATTGTTGTTTTTTATCTAAAGTGTATTTTTTTATTATATTTTTAATAAAAAAGAAAATAAGAGGCACTAAAAATATTTTTTAGAGAAATTTAAAACTATTATTATAAACTTATGTAATATTGAATTTAACACAGTACCATCATCTAGTGAACTATTTGCATTTGTTATTTTCATATCATGATTTGTATTTATATTAATCTGATCTTCTATAACCAGTTGAGAATATTCCACAAGCTTTCTTATAGTTCTCTTTAAACTATTTGCTCTAAAATTGAATAAAGTTAAGAATAAAAATATTTTTTACTTATATTTAAGTAAACAAATATTTCCTATACCTTAACATTATAGTTTCTTTTTCTATCAGTTGTTTTCTCCGTTGAACTTTTTTAAAATTTGTTATATCTTTTTCTGGTTTTTCTAATACTCCTTTTTCATAATTATCTGGTGAAACAGAAATTTCAGTATGTAAAGTAATGTTATCAGTATCATCCACATATTCAGGTAGATATCCTTCTTCTTTGCATAATATTTGTAAAAACAAATCAAGTTTCTGTTGAAGTATTTTACATTTTTCTTCCACATGTTGGTCCTCTGAGTTTATATTTTCCATTATATATGTTGCAAAATCTTTTATTGTACCACATAAAATTCTGAAAATAGATATTTTCTTAAAATAATTTTGTTTCTTTAGAATGAAAATATTAGTTAAATAATTTCACTTCTAAATTTATAAATAAAATCTAATTTAAGTAATAAATTATATGTTTTCATTTTATTTCTAATAGCTATCACTAATTTCATTTATTTATTTACATATTACTGTCTTTTGGAAAGAATACTTACCTAATACTAGATAAAATTACATTTTCTTGATCTGACTGTAAAATATTTGTTATATGAGTAATAACATTATCCTCATATTGATGGGCAATGCTGGATTTTAACGTAGTGTCAGAATGACTTAAAACATTTTTAGGACATGGCAAAGATATGCTACGTTCAAAAGTCATAATACTCCATCGATCGAGCATTTTGGTGCCTGCTTTTTCATACTTTTCCAACAGTTGGGGCAAATGAGCATCATCATCACAAGAGGACCCCCAACCCAATACACGAGCCAGATCATTTCCTGTTCCCAATGGTAGGACTCCAACTTGACACTGCTTCTATTTTTAATTTTTATGCAAAGAATAATTTTGTTAAAATTTTTAAAAATATATGTATTTAGAATTGATTAATGCTTATATTAAATATTTTAATGTCTATATAATTATATATTACAACTATATAGTCAATTACTTTTAGTACATTGGTATAAAAAATAACTACATAAATATTGAAATATGAATTACATTATTAAATATATAACTTTTTATCTATTACACAACATACATCGCAAATAAGCAAAGCAATAGTTAAACATTCAAAAGAAAGGGAGTTTAATTCTTACAATAAAAATAAAAGTTTGAAATAACAAATTTATTATAAAATATTTAATATTAGTCTACTGTGCAATAGCATTCTATCTCTTTAATTTTTCATTACATAAAAGTAACAATCTTAATATTCCTAAAAAGCTCTTATTGCAGATGCAACTATAGATTATAATAAAAATATTACTTTTAATTGTAAAAGTGTTTCTGTTAATTTTTTTTATATAACATAACAGTTTGAATAATAATATGTAGTTAATATTTAATAAATTAAATCATTATTTAATTTTCCTCCTTTTGCTGTATAAATCTTCCTTTTTGCTCATATTTCATTGAATATGCAATATAATTATTTAATGTTTATTTAAAATAATTTTCTATAAAAGAAATAACATTTTTAGATAAAGCATGTTATGTGGAGAAATAATATCCACTTATTATTAATACTTGTTACTTTGAAATTTCTGTTTGAAGAATGTTTTTAATAATTAACAATGTTTTTGTACAAATTCATTATGTTAATTATGTTAAATTATGAAAAATGAATTGAATTATGAGCTCAAGCAAAATTTAATTGAACTTTATACAATAAAATTAAATAAATATTTTACTTGATTTTATTAGAATTATGTGTTTTCTAATAACTACATTTAATTTAATTTTTTTTATTATTAACAAAAAAATTAAATTTTTCCAAAATAATTGACTTTTAAACAATAATTAAAATACAATTAAAAATATTACATTGTAAAAATATAAAATTCATTTTAAATATACAAATTGATATTTTGTATTGAGAAATAAAATGCAAATTATAATATGTATTGAACTATAAAAAGTGTATACTTTAAGTTTATCAGTGACAAAAAATTAATTATTTAATATTAGAATTATTTTTAGAGAATTTTAAATCCAAATCATTAGTTTTTGGATTATAATTGCATGGAAATTATTTAATAACATACAGATAAAACATTATGATGACTTTGTGTAATATAGAAATTAAGTAATTATAGAACATGATTTATACATCTTAGCATTAGTGCATGTGAAATGTCTTTCTAGAACATTTTAATTTAAGTCATAGATACCATGTATCTTAATTTCGTTTAATTATTAATTATTAGAAATTACAATGAAGATACAAAAATTTACTAGAATAAACATGTATTAAAGATTATGAAATCCTAATTTAATTTTGAGAAATTAAATAGTATTAAAACTATAAATATAATATTTAAAAAAACTTACATTAAAGGTTAAGAAAATTTTATGTTAATTTATAAAATTCTAGATTGATGATATTTTATTAAAAAATAAGTTAGTACTAAAAGAAATAAATTAAAGGAAAGACCAAAAAATATTATTAACAATTTTATTTTAAAGTATCATTCTGCTGCAATTGTTATAAAATTTAGTAATTTCTATAAATCTTTTTTATAAACGTCATGTCCAATATTGAAAAGTCATTATTTGCGACTGTACTACCCTTTAATTGTACAAAACAATTTTTTATAAATTTTTAATTATTAAAAGTATTTGTTTTCTGCTCTTAAATCATCCATAATATACAAATAATTAAAAAATCTTTCAGTGGCATGCATGATTACAGCTCTCAGAATAGACTAACAGGACAAAATTAAAAAGGATTTTGTTCAATATGTTTATCATTATCACATAAACAACTGCAAATAATTTATGTTGAAATTTAACAAAATCTTCTATTTCAATAATATTTTAATAAGCTATGTTAACTTAACTTAAGAACATAGTTTTTTGATTCAATCAAAACTAATATGTGGGCCAACATATTAAAATTTTAACTCAATTGCTTGTATAAGTTTTGAGATTTTATGCATCAGATGGAAAACAAACATTTTGAAAAAAACGCATTCAAAGTTTTATAAATAGAAATAAGGTTTTGCAAAAAGATCTGTACAAAGAGTTTTATTTAAACGATGACATTTCATATGTACTAATTTAATTAATATATAACTAGTAAACTATAATTACAAAATATATTAAAAATACAATTTATCAGAATGGCAAACAATTCTATTATAAGACAAGTAAGATTAAATTAATAAAGTTTAATATTGTTAGATAAATCATTACAAGATCCAATTAATATCTTAAAATATAAATATTAATTTTACAAATGGTATATTTTAGAATTGATGATAACTCTATTATTTAATTTATTTCTATGTTATATTTATTATTAAAATATATTATAAGATATAATGAATATAATATATATTCATTGATAAGACAAGAAAATGAGTTCTTTTAAAGAAACATAACAGAAACACCTAGACAATCATTAGAATATGTGATATTTTTTTAATATAGGGGACAGTGCAGTAGAAACTAAAATTTAGTACTTTATAATGAATTTTTAATTTTAATATCTATTAAGGATTAATATTATGAAGGGAATTATAAAAAGAATTTTTATATCCACTATAGATTAATATTATGAAGAGAATACAATTCTTTTACATCTATGTTTCTTTTGGTAATATATCAAATAAACTGGTTCATTACCATTAAATTTTAACTGATATTAGCTAAGTATCTAATTACTGATGATTAAAATCTGAAACTATTAATTTAATTCACATAAACCTGTGCAATACTAAAATCATGAGTAGCAGCACATACTTCAAGACAAGTGTACAAAAACTTTGTAATTATATAATGTTATATGCAGAAAGTCATAATATTCTAGTAACTCAAAGCATTGTTAGAAAAAGAAAAGAATGAAATAAATAATGAAGTAAATTCAATATTTTATTTTTGAATTTTAATAAAGCTCTTTATAATACAAGTAGAAGTACAACCTATAAGTCTACCATGAATTTGTTATATTTAATTTAAGAAACTTCAAAATCCTTATATTTTTTACTAATAAGGCTTGTGAAACTGATTCTCAAGACTATCATTTGCAATTATACCTTATATTACCACTATGGCTGCAATCTACAATTATATGGAACATTATACAATTCAGTCACACACCTTTTGGATCATCTGATGCAGCATTCCACTACAAATCCAAATCCAGAGGAACTAATTCCATTGTTATAATCATAGGAAGAATTGTATTGTACTTTATTCCAAATTCCATTGGTTCCAAAACTGCTCCAGTCTCTTAATTACACTGAATTATGTAACAAGATAAGTGAAACATAAGAAATATAATTTTGGAAATTTTTTTCCAAAATTTTTCTTTAAAAATGAAACATATCTAGTACAAATGTTGTATTTTCTGTTTTTTCTTAATCTACTTTTTTTTAAATATCTATTTTCTATTAACCTGTTATATTGTTTTATTTTTGAAGTACTTATTTACAAATAAATAGCTAAAAAACTTACTAAAAAAATTGCCTAATAATATAACTATTCACTTTATTTACTTATTTACTGTAATTTAATTTATTGTATTTGCAACAGTTATTGTATATAAGATACTATGTATTAAAGTTATGATAAAACTGGTAATTAGTAACAATTATAATAAAAACATATATTCTTCTTAAACAAAGTAATATTTTTCTATATAATTTTTGCAGTTAACCTGTGATTTCTATTGTATTATACTTTTCTTAAAGTCCATATCTTACAGACCTTTTATATGTTATATCGCATTTACAACAGCTAATTTTATGATAAAATTTTTTTTATATCATAAATACTGGAATTGCGGATTCGTAATTATAACTGCACATTAATTGAAATTAGAAATATGCTAATTATAAAACATATTAAAAAATTAATAGGAATTACTATATAAATTGTAAATTAAAAACATAAATAATAATATAATATTTAAATATTTCTAATATATAAATGATAAATAACAAGGCATTCAAGAATTTCCAAAAATACGTGCTTAACTTACACTTACCATCTACAAATAAAGTTAATGAAGCTTCACGTATACAAAGAATCCTAATTCACAAACACCAGTATCATCTGAAATAAAATTATAAAAGAAACACGCCATGCTATTTAAAATATAAAAGCTTTTTGTTATTATATGCTTAACCTTCTTGTAATATTTACACATATATACTTTCTTTTTGTCAATTAATATTAAAAAAATGCAATTTTTTAATATTTACCTTTCTGAGTTATTCAAAACTTTAGCTTTATTTATGCAATCATATCTTGCACATTTGTATTATGTTTATCCTGTATTAAAATGTAATGAAAACAAAAAAAAATAATTAAAAATTTCTATTGTATAATTTTGAAATATATGAATATATGAAATATGGAACAAATATGAATTTCTCTTTAAAGTAATTTAAAGAAAATAAAATTTTTATTGAGATTTAAAGGGGATCTTAATTTTTATTGTAATTATTAATTGTAGAATACTATTTTAGTGATTTTAAAAGTAAATAATAAAAAAAATGTAGTATTTGAGGATGTGATGAATATTATTTAAAATTTCATTTGAATTATAAAAATTGCTAATAATACCATTCTAAATAAATGTATAATTTCATAGTTACTTCCATTAAAAAGAATACTTAACAGTTTAAAAAATTCAAACTTATTTTTGTGTATTTTTAAAAATTTTAAGTATGTAAAATGTTGTGTTAAAGAAATTTATTATAATTCAAAAACTTCAATTCCTGTACTAAAGTTATGATGAATGGGTTATTGTGCAAAATGATTACATGAAGTTAAAAGGATAAAAATTTAAAAAAAAAAAAAAAAAAATAGTTTTATCGAATATATTTCAAGTTTCTCATATGTGGAATGCATATGATTTAGAAAAAATTGCCAAATATGATCTACATATCCAAATTTTGATAGAATATTTCATATATATTATTCTCTAATAGATATTTGGTATTTTATTCATTTATTAGAAATATTTTTTAAGTAAATATTTAAAGCTGATTTTTCTTATATAAAAAGAAACGTTTTTCTTTAATCTTCTGTCATTTCTACAATTACATTTTAAATACTAGATTCTAGTTTATGAATTAAAACGAATTTCTTATTTCAAACATTCTACGCATGTTTTAATAAGTGATGTTAACATAGTAAATATGAAATGAAACTCAAAAGCTGCATAAATGCTATTTGAAACAATTATAATTTTTATAGTAATTTGAAAAAAATTCTCAAATTTTATTTAGATGTTTTAGAGTAATGTCTGCTCTTAAATATAATTGATTAGCAATTTTGTTACTAATAATATTACTGATTGTTTTGGAAATTATAGATATATCAACGAAATATTTTCTTTGTATTTAGTCTTCCTAAACTTTCTTAAATATAATTTATCAAAATTATTTTTTTATAAAGAAAAATATTATGAAAATAGTATTCCTATGATTTAAAGAATTTTAAAGTTGAGTATTTATTTTTTTTTAAATTATTTATATTAAGTTCATTTTTCAAATTCTATAATAATATATGATTGTAATATTTCTTCTTATATAGAAACATGTTTATTTTAATAAAATAATGTGATAAAATTAATATCACTTGAGAGCAAAAATAAAGTTTTTAACTAATAATAAATCGGAA
Organism: Eufriesea mexicana; assembly: GCF_001483705.2. Lineage (NCBI taxonomy): Eukaryota > Metazoa > Arthropoda > Insecta > Hymenoptera > Apidae > Eufriesea > Eufriesea mexicana. The sequence continues at coordinate 283,174 of NW_016909492.1, read as the reverse complement.
TAATTTAATTTTTACAAAAAGGCTAAGCAAATTTAATATACTTCACATTCCATCGTTATCTTGCATATCTTTATTATTTCATGTAATAAGTAAAAACATTTCTTACAGAAATTGTATGATTATCAGACACAATATAGTATCAATAGCTTCTTTACAAATGCAAGAACAGAGATCTGATGACCAATTTTGTTTTTCAAATAAAATGATAATTTTTAATAATCAAATTCAAAGGAATATTATTACTTTCATAATAAAATATAATTGAAACTCAATACTTCAAATATAAATAAACATTAAAAAGTATTTATCATGTACTATTAAATATTTAGCATCAATATTAATCAGTTTTATTCCGTGACATAAGTTTGTGAATATTAAACTTTTGAATGGAATAAATTTGTGAATATAAAATATTACAAATACAATAAATTTTAGAATAACTATTGTAGTAAGTATTAGTATATCCAATACCCTATTTCATTGAATTTTAACAGAAAAAATTGGATATTACATTAATAAAAATAGAAATGGTCTACAAATCCTTTTTATTCATTTGTAAGATAACTATTGCCATTATGTTATCATGCGTTCTTGCAACCATGCAGTTTAGATAAGTAATGTTTTTACTCATTATTAAAAATAGTGAAGACATTTTAGATGGATAGAATCAATAGGATACCATGAATTTGAATTTTCTGATATATTATATAGTAAAATGCTATAATATTCTAGTAAAGTTCAATAATTAAGTGCAAACATGCAAATGATAAAGTAAATTGTTTTTATTATTTTCATCTCAAACACACTTTTTCATTCAAATAATTTCGTAATTTCTAAATATATCTATAATTATAGTTTATATTTGTGCATATTAATACTCTACAGAGCATTACAGCTTCTGCATAGCATAAACATATTTAAAGTAAATTTTTATATATATATATATATACATACACACAGACATATATATATATATATATACACTACATAATAAAACTTTAAAATCATGCAATTAGCAAGTTTTTACGATACAAAGGAATTATATGAACTTTCTACTTACATGCATCCCTAAGCGATCAATTTCAGAAAGAACCCAACCAACAGATCCATCTCCACTGCATACCAAAATACGAAATGGGTCAAAGTGACGAAATAATCTTAACCTATTTATGAAGAATTATTAATAAATTTTATTTAGATAATTTAAAATTCTTTAAAAATTTATAAAATATTTTACCCTGGTCCTGGTCCTCCTTTTATAAGGTCAAATACTTGTGCTGGATTTAATAATTGTTTAAATCTTCTAAGAAATTTAATACCTTGATTGTCACCAGATTTACTATTTACAAATACTAATAGTGGACTGCACCCAGTAGGTCTAGTAGCTTCCCAAGCTTCATCACTACCTATTAAATAATTATTATACACTATAAAATTTTGAATATGTTTAAGATAATTATATTACAAAATTAATCAATACTGCTTTTCTTGATTAAAAAAGCTTAATAAAAGGCATTTATATATATATGTTACAACTAAACTACAAAAAATGGTAAAATCAATAAAATATTGAGAAATGCTACTAAAATTTTGTATATAATATCACCTATACTATGCAGTGCTGTAGGAGGAACTACACTCAATTTAGCTGGTCCTAATGGACATTTAATGCTTATAGCAGGTCTACAAGCTGTGTGTACTGTAGCTCTACACCATAAACATCTCCAATCTTGAAGCCTAAATAATTAAAATAAGAAAATAACACAAAATTTTAGATAATTAATATATACATTTTATAAATTAGTATTATACCTGAGCACAGAGCCACAAGTTTTGTCACAAACAGAACATTTTGAGGATACTGGTAAATTTCCTTCCATCCATTGATGAGACATAGTAATGTTCTATATAAAAATAATTCATACATTGAGAAATAATTATAATTGTAATTATTGTATTGTATAATTATTTTTCTAGTTTGAAAAACAAGTGATACAACAAAATAACATTTATCATAGAATAAATACAAATCTTATCCTTTTTCTACTTGAATTATTATTTGTTTTTCTCTAATGTATATAATAAAATATAATATATTAGTCATTTTACAAATGACAAAAATATAATAAATTATACAAATCCATTAATTTTTAAAAATTCAATATCCTAAAAGAGAATAATTTTAATTTTTTCTATATACCCCATCTTGGTCCTCAATAATGTCCTTGCCAATAGATGCCAATGTGGTCCATTTGCAATTATTTATTGCTTTTATGCTACACCGTTTGTGAACTTTATATTTACATATTTCACAACTTAAACCATGAGAAGTGACACCTATAATACATAAATCAATATATATTAACTATTTATAATATTGCCTATATAACTATTTATAATATATTAACTATAACATTAACTACATATAATATTTAATTTTATAATTTTACACTTGATAAAATATTATCATGAATACAAAGATGAACATATATAGAGACATATTTATTGTTGTTTATTAAATCCCTAAATGAAACTAAAAATAATCCTCATTAATATAAATGTACACATAATATATAAAAACTATTATATTTCACTACATTTTAATGGTACAAATATCTAATGTAATCTGACAGATATTTATTAATATTTATTAATATAAAATCATAAAAAATAATTACTATATTGATTATAAATTTATTCATAAAATTAATGTATTATGTTAAATCTAATATTAAAAAATAATAAATACCAATAATAAAAAGAAATTAAATATCCCAAAACAAGTTTAAACAAATAGAAGATAATTTTATATATAATTTAAATACATATTTTTACTAAAATGTAATTTTCTTTTATAATAATTAAAATGATATTTTATTCATTATTCTTATTCATTATATGAATTATTATAATAAAAAATAATAAATAATAAAATATTTATATTTACCATAAAGGGCATCTCTGCAAACATTACAATATGTTGGTCTTGCATGACTTGTTGCATACCACAGATGATTACCACTAAGCATTTCTGCAATTCCAGAATCTGCCTGAGAACGATTCTGTGTTACTGTCCTTAATGAATTCAACCAATCTTCCATTTCTTGTCTACTCTCGCCACAGAGAACTAATGATCGAAATGGAGTTATCACCTTAAAATACATATTGTACTTGGCATTATAATAAAAATATTTAAAATATGATATTAGTACATTAATTTATTCATTGTATTAATATTTTATTGCTTAAATATTTTTTTGGAAAAAGAAGTTTTCTGCAAATATTTTTATTTTTATAAAAAACTGAGTTATACTTATTTTTTGTAGCTTTCAATTAACTATTCATAATACCGTATAATAATAACTATACTGTAAGCAAAAAATAATATCATAACTATCGCATTTATATTAAAGTATAAAATGTTATTTAAATTCGAAAAAAGTAACCTTATATGTATACTTATGGCGTAAAGTGAAAAATTACCTTGAATCGAGAACGGGTTCTCTGTTGCTTTGGTGACATTTGAATTGTAATTTTAAACACAACATTTGAATATGTATAATTTGTACGTATTTTGAACAATTGCAAATATTACATTCAAATGACAGAAATCGATATTTGAACATACGAAAAATATAGCAGAATGTACTGAGCATTAAAATAATCGAAGTAATATTGCGTGCGCGATGTTCTTTTCTTCTTCTTTAAGCCATTTCTATGTCCTATTTTCCATGGCGCATGTCATGTCACCTCATTTATAAATAAATATCTAAATGAAAACATGATGTATTATTATAAAATCTTATTGTACGTATAATTTATTCTGTTAATGTATCTTTATCATATTGTTAAAAACTTCTTCCTATAAAAAAATTATAAAATACGGAAAACGAAAATGAATTATAATTACTTATTAAGGGACTTTTATTCAAAAGCTCAATAGTCCAATGTATGTATATATTTTATTTCCACATATTGATTACATCAGTAATTAAAAATATACATAACAAAATATTTTAAATTATGAAAACAACATAGTCTAAATTCAAAGTAAAATAATTTGTTTAAGCAAAGAATACATTAAAATGAAGTTAGTAGTTATTATTATTAATTTTTTATAATACTATATTTAAAAAGAAAATAAGATAGTGACATTATTGATGAAAAGTAAGCAAATTAAATTTTTAATATACATATGAAAATCTTAAAATATTGATTTACACAAAATTAATAAAAATTAAATGTTAAAATCAAATATACCATTTATGTTTTAAATATAATATTAACTTATTTTCAGTTTCTCATACAAATAAATAAAATGCATGTGTATATACATATAAAATATGAGTATCATATTCGATATATAACTTATAGTTGTCATGTATTATAAAAACAATTATATAAAAATTTATTTATAAATTAATATATTGTATTTTACAATAATATTTTTAATACAAATGTGACATGTTATAACAATAGATATGTTATAACAGCAAAAAAATCACTTCATAAACAAAAGCAAATTGCTCATGACGACTAATGTCAACTAAGCGCTCTCTTTAATTTGCTGTGGTTCCGATGGTGGCGTAAATATTACAAACATTTTTATACTACATTTACATGAATTTAAGACTAAAAATTTTAATAGTAACTTATTTTAAATAATAAGGATTAAACATTACAAAATAAAACGAGACAAATTTATTAATATATTTTAATTTTGTCAAATTATGACAACTTAATTGATTAATCCAAATACAACGCGTTGTATCGTTTCATTTTCCAACTTTTTTTAGTTTTCTTTCGAGAATTTTTTGTTATATTAATTATCGTCGGTTATTATTTTATGAGAAATTGTGCTGAAATTTTCATAGGTGTCTTTATTTGTAACGTTACTATGTGAAATGTGGCATTTTTTAAATGTACAGTTTAAATCTAGGAAAAGAGAAAAATAGACATAATTTATGAATTATAAAAAGCAAAATTTAAAAGTTATTAATAAATAAATATAAAAATTTTATATAATTAATTATTATATTATTAATATTATTTAATCGGAACATGAATCTGCTATATCAATTTAATACTAATAATGTAATTTTATTGATAAATATTCTTAATCTTTTTTATTTTAAATTGATATAAATTTTTATAAAACTAACATAGTAGTAATACTTCTATATCATTCTGTATTGTGAAACTAGTAACTTAATTGTAACTAGTTTAACATAGTAATTGATTGTTACATTTTTTAAATTTAATTGATAAAATGTTTGTTCATGAACTACACATTTTTATGAAATAGAAGTAATTAAAACATAGAAATTTGAATCCTTGAATAAAAAGTAACGTATAATGTATATTGTCCAATAAATCAATTGCTATTGGTAGTGGTATAACATAACTTATAGTTGGGTAACCTGGCTATGTTAAACCTGCGATCACTTGGTTCAAGAGAAAAGATTAGAAATTAGTCAGAATCGTGTATATGGTTAAATTTCTCAATAGATAATTAGTAATTACTGTGTTATAATATTAAAACTAATTAATATAAAATATAATAATGATTTTGTTAGAGATACATAATAGGATACTGGAAGAAACATTAAGTAACAAAATAAAAAATGTTCTATCGGGGTAAGTAAAAGTGCTTAGTTTTTTAAGGTCAAGATATTTTGTACATTTTTAAGATAAAGTTAGGGATTACAAGTTTGGGCGGTGTCCGTTTCAAATATTATTGATGTTTATTCTAGCAAAATAATTAATATTTAAATATATGATAGATTTCTTTTAAAATTAAAACAAACAATTTTAAATTTCAGACCATTTATTTGCATTATGTAGAACAAGTGTTTATATAAAATATGATGTTTATAATATTTGATCTTTTGTTTTAATATTTTTATAAAATTATTTTAATATTATATTTCAATATTTCAAGTAATCACTACATAAAAATAATACATAATTAAAATTCATAAAAGAAATTTATGCTATTATTAATTAATTAATCTTTTTCTATTATTAATTTATAATTTTGAATTCTATATATTTAATGTAATTAAAATATATCTTTGTAGTCATAAACCAGAATCCACAGATGTTGTTATAGCAGATTTTGATGGAGTTTTATTTCATATTTCTAACTTAAGTGGTGACAAGTCAAAAATTAGAGTAAGTTTGAAAAATTTGATCATTGCATAATAAATTTTAAACTAATTTCTATAATAATAAAATATACATATTATTCATTATTTAATTACAATAACGGTATGTAACAGTTATTATTTAAATTCATGTAAAATATTTTTATTTTTTTGCTTATTATCGTTTCATTTTCCAACTTTTTTTAGTTTTCTTTCGAGAATTTTTTGTTATATTAATTATCGTCGGTTATTATTTTATGAGAAATTGTGCTGAAATTTTCATAGGTGTCTTTATTTGTAACGTTACTATGTGAAATGTGGCATTTTTTAAATGTACAGTTTAAATCTAGGAAAAGAGAAAAATAGACATAATTTATGAATTATAAAAAGCAAAATTTAAAAGTTATTAATAAATAAATATAAAAATTTTATATAATTAATTATTATATTATTAATATTATTTAATCGGAACATGAATCTGCTATATCAATTTAATACTAATAATGTAATTTTATTGATAAATATTCTTAATCTTTTTTATTTTAAATTGATATAAATTTTTATAAAACTAACATAGTAGTAATACTTCTATATCATTCTGTATTGTGAAACTAGTAACTTAATTGTAACTAGTTTAACATAGTAATTGATTGTTACATTTTTTAAATTTAATTGATAAAATGTTTGTTCATGAACTACACATTTTTATGAAATAGAAGTAATTAAAACATAGAAATTTGAATCCTTGAATAAAAAGTAACGTATAATGTATATTGTCCAATAAATCAATTGCTATTGGTAGTGGTATAACATAACTTATAGTTGGGTAACCTGGCTATGTTAAACCTGCGATCACTTGGTTCAAGAGAAAAGATTAGAAATTAGTCAGAATCGTGTATATGGTTAAATTTCTCAATAGATAATTAGTAATTACTGTGTTATAATATTAAAACTAATTAATATAAAATATAATAATGATTTTGTTAGAGATACATAATAGGATACTGGAAGAAACATTAAGTAACAAAATAAAAAATGTTCTATCGGGGTAAGTAAAAGTGCTTAGTTTTTTAAGGTCAAGATATTTTGTACATTTTTAAGATAAAGTTAGGGATTACAAGTTTGGGCGGTGTCCGTTTCAAATATTATTGATGTTTATTCTAGCAAAATAATTAATATTTAAATATATGATAGATTTCTTTTAAAATTAAAACAAACAATTTTAAATTTCAGACCATTTATTTGCATTATGTAGAACAAGTGTTTATATAAAATATGATGTTTATAATATTTGATCTTTTGTTTTAATATTTTTATAAAATTATTTTAATATTATATTTCAATATTTCAAGTAATCACTACATAAAAATAATACATAATTAAAATTCATAAAAGAAATTTATGCTATTATTAATTAATTAATCTTTTTCTATTATTAATTTATAATTTTGAATTCTATATATTTAATGTAATTAAAATATATCTTTGTAGTCATAAACCAGAATCCACAGATGTTGTTATAGCAGATTTTGATGGAGTTTTATTTCATATTTCTAACTTAAGTGGTGACAAGTCAAAAATTAGAGTAAGTTTGAAAAATTTGATCATTGCATAATAAATTTTAAACTAATTTCTATAATAATAAAATATACATATTATTCATTATTTAATTACAATAACGGTATGTAACAGTTATTATTTAAATTCATGTAAAATATTTTTATTTTTTTGCTTAAAATTTTGATGTCATTTTTTCATACTTTATTAATGTATTTAATTTTCTTACAGATAAGTATTTTACTTAAATTTTACAAACAATTACAAGAACATGGAGCTGATGAATTACTCATACGTGAATATGGACCTTACCTTATAGCTCCTGAAAATGGTAAATAAGTTAAATGAATTTGAAATAGTTATAACTATTATTTACAAATTATTAAATAAGATGTTGATATTTCTATTTGTAGGTTACAATGTTTCTGTATTGATAGATTTGGAAAATTTACCTGAAGATTGGGAATCGTTAGTTAAAAAAGTTGCACTTTTAAAAAGACATTGTTTTGCCAGTGTTTTTGAAAAGTATTTTGACTTCCAAGAAGAATACTATGATTCACCGGGTACCCAGTTGCAAAAAAGGGCAGTTATTCAATATAGAGATGAAGAAACAATGTAAGAATGTTTTTATTTTGTAATAGTATATGAAAAGATAAACAATATCTATTAATCTCTACATATTTTATGTAAAGGTATGTTGAAGCCAAAAGTGATAGGGTAACAGTGGTATTTAGCACAATATTTAAAGATGAAGATGATATGGTTATTGGAAAATTATTTTTACAAGAATTGAAAGAAGGCAGGCGTGCAAGTCATACAGCTCCACAAGTTTTATTTAATCATCGAGAACCACCATTAGAATTACAGGATTCTGAGGCAGCGGTTGGAGACTGTATTGGATACATTACATTTGGTAAATATTAATTTAATTATGTTAAAATTATTAAAAATATAAAAAGTACAAAAAAAATAATATAATTTACATATTCACCTATCTTTGTTATTACATTTTTTTTGTAGTATTATTTCCTAGGCATACAAACAGGGAAGCCCGTGATAATACAATTGATCTAATACACATGTTTAGAAATTATTTGCATTATCATATTAAATATAGTAAAGTTTATATTCACTCAAGGATGCGCACCAAAACAACAGACTTTTTAAAAATATTAAATAGAGCAAGATCTCAATCCAAAAATACTGAGAAGAAAACCATTACGTAAGTCGTTTCAAAATTATTTATTGCGTAATGTACTGAAATAATAAATTTAAAACTATATTTTTCAGAGGTCGGACATTCATCAGGAAGGAATGAGTGTAAACATAAAATTATATTCCTTATATTGTTTTAATAAAGGATAAATGACAAAGTTCTCATTTATCTCATAAATTTGCTAGAAATTTTTTGATCTTCTGGCAAGAAATATTGTTTGTAATGAAAGATTCTAATTCATCAAATTAATGAGTTAAAAAGTCTTATCACTCATTGTCTTTAAACAGTACAATGTTCTTTAAAAAGGTTTATATTGCTGTAAACATTCTTAAATATGTGTGCAGCAAGAAAATGCATGATTAAAAAGTCATTTTATATTGAAATTCTCAAAGTAATTACAAGAGTGCATAAAGTCTTCGAAAAAATCAGGGAATACATAGTCTGTTTGTGAATAAAGTTAAAAAATATCTTCTGTTTTTCTACATTTACACATAATATGTGATCTTAACACTATTCATTGTTATGATCAAAAATACATAACCGCATATACTATTTTTTTAAACATATTTTATGTTTATTACTTTCACAAAAATTGTCATTTCCTATAAATTCCACGTAGAACAAAAATGTTTAAAATAACAAAAAATACGTGGATTTTATAAAATAATATACTGATGTATTATTTGTATGTTTAATAACATAGCACTGTCTTTTTTTGATAAATTATTTTCATTAGCTATATTTTATTGTCTCTCTTATTAACGTATAATTGTAAGATAATAAAAGTATTAATTCTATATTATAAGTGATATAATTATCAGACCTTTGGTTGTACTAATCAAAAATGTTGATATGGTTACTATGAAAATTAGTACTATTGATTTGTAATTAGCAAATGGATGTAAGGGTTGGATAACAAGATTAAGGTGAAAACTAGGGAGTGCCAAACAGGGGTGTTCATTAATAACCACACCTCTTTATTTAACACACACACACACACACACACACACAAACAAGCTACAGTATGTGCCTCTTAGAATTTCAGTTATATGTACTTTGTCATACAGTATTCACACACATTCCATTTAAAACTTCATTGTATTAATTATTTTTATAATTAAATGAAAACAAATTGAAGTCTTCAATGTTAATACGGATTCTGTTACGTTCTTTTTAATATGTAAGTACTATAAATTACTACAATAATTTTGATTATAATTAGGATGTATAAATATATACTAATGTGATATTAATATAAATTTTTAAACAAAATACTCTGTTGATAGTGTTCTAAAACAAATTTTATATTGTCTTGCACTACTTTTTTTTAGATATAAATTCGTTTAGTCTAATTGAGAATTACTTATATAATTATACATAGTATAGAATATAATTATGTGATTAATATTATGAGAAAACAAAATCAAATAATAATGATTTACTAATGACATGTATGTTCTTTCAAAAAACTTCTTGCTTTTTAAAAAATTTATTTAAGTGATTGAAACTTTTCAGTTATTAATTATGAAGGAAATGGATGAACCAACTATTAAGTCAAGTTTATCTTCATCTTTTTCACCTTGTTCACCTAATGAAATAGCAATACAACCTGGAGACTGTGTTGAAGGTGGAGTTGAAAAATGGTTGGAAGATGAAGCATTACCAGGATTTCGAGTTTGGCAACTTGCTGGCATAATTCTTTCTATTTTACTTAGTGTACTGATTGGACTTTGTTGTTGCTTCCGATTCAGAGTGCCACGAACTAAACAAGAAATAGAGGCAGATTATATTCGAAAAAAAATAACAGAAAGTTTTAGACATGAATTATCTAAAATTAGTAATACAGAAATGGATGACATGGATTTAAAGAAAGGTAAAAAAGTTCAATTTAAAGCAAGCTGTACTTAATATAAAGAAAATACTTCAAAAATTCATTTATTTATTCTGTTTATCATTCCAATTAACTCTAATACACATAACTGTTCTTCATTATTAGCATTAAGCAAAATTCAAAATAAATTTGATATGGAAATTCATGAGGTACAAAGAAATGAGGAAGCAACACATAAAAATATACATGGATTACGATCAAGATTTAATGCAATTTTTAGTGGAGTTCATTTTATTAAACAAGTAAATTCTAATACTGATAACATAATTTAATAAATTTGCAAATTACTATGTTATTATATAAAATTGATATTATGAAGTACTATATTCATGATTATGGCTAATTTTTTCAAATAATAATATTGCAATCATGTTTCAAATTAGAGTTTATAATAATTACATTGGATATTCATTGTAATGAAATGTAAGAAATATAGTATATTAAACACATTAAGTAAATTCTATACAGCATTAATTGACTAAATATAATCTTTATTTTATGAATACAATACAGAAATTAAGTTATCTTACATGCAACAATAATCTATAGCAAAAGATAATACATTTTAGAAAGCACTTAATAGGACTAATGTATATTACCTACCACATTATGTTTTATTTACTTATATTATTAGATGGTTAGTATTGTTAAACGTGCAAATTCTCCTCTGTTGTTAAATAAAATAAATCTTTACAAATTATTTATAATTTAAATGAAACGTTATTCATAAAATAAAAAATAATCACAATACAAATTTTTTATTTTCATTAATAATTAAAGGTTACTATCATGTTTGCCTTTAAATGATGTTAATATTGGTATATTTAAAAAGTCAAATCATTTTATATGAATTAAAAACAAAACTTTTTAGATACACTATAGTTCTTATTGTCAGGGAAATTCTCTCTTTCTCTTCTTAAAAAAAAAAAAAGAAAAAAAGAAAAAAATTCTTATATGCTACATATGCATTTAGATAACTATAAAATTATTTACCATTATAATCTTAATAATAATTTTTGGAAACATAATAAAATAAAATTTAACAGAATATAGATATTCGTAAAACGTATTTATTAATTGACAAATGTAAAATAAATAATATAATTGAATCAGACGTAAGTTTGTAAATGAATGTTTAGAATTGATTTTATGGAGGAAATATTAATACGAGAAACAAGTAACGGAAAAAATAACAAAATATAGATTCTTTCAATAAAAATCTGAGTATTCAAAAAAATAAATTTAATAAAAGTTAAACTTTAATTATCTTTTTAGAAATAGGGATTTTTCACAGATATAAACAACATTTCTCACAGAGAAATAAAAGTTTTAGAAGAAATATGATTTGTCACATGTACATACATCGCTCGCACATAATATTTTACACGCACGCATATAGGAATGATTTAATTAATCATAGTATTTTAACTACCTTAATGCTTTTTCCACTTTGTAAACTGAATCTAAATTAATTTAGTAAGGAAATCGATATTAGGTTTAGAAAGAATTTATCTAAGTTCTCAACATTATACTGGTGTATTGTTTTTCATATTTTTAATAATATCACATATAGTAGTTATTCACATGGAATATTTTAATTATACTCTGACAAAAGTTACGACATTAAAAAGTCTAATACCTTTAGAAGCACATATGGATCAATTAGTTTTGTTTTAGAAATAATATAAATTGTTTTACAATAAAACAATGTTTGAATTTAAAAAAAATTTTGTTTGTGTAAGATATAGCGATAAAAGAAATATATTTAAATAATTATAATTAATGATAAACTTTTTACTCAAAAAATATTTTTTGCTATAAATTTTTTTCGAGTAATCTTTCTTTTTTAGAGAAAATTATTTACGATATATTTATAGAATTATAAGTTTAAAAAGTGTAAAATATTATAAAAGTAAATTTAATAAAACTACAAATATATTTCATTTGAAGCTAAATTCATATTTTTGCACGATCCATATTTTTGATTTTTCTAAAATTAATTTTTATGAGTAATATTGCTATAAGTAGACGACATTATAAGAGAATTTTTTACGTGGAATAAGGATAGTTGTTTCATTCTACCTATAAATTAATAAATTGTAAGAAAAACTTCATGGAATAGAGCAGAGGTCGGCAACGTTGGATTCGTGGACAGTGGATGCCCGCGAAGTATTTTTAAATATCCTTAATATACAAAATATTAAAGCGTCGAGGAGTCTACAAATTTGTAATTAAGTATAACAGAAGTCGACAGTTAATGTAACGTAATAATTTATTATTAATGAAATTAAAGTACGGTACTCTTTATCTTAAATCTGCCATTCCGGGTGCTTTTTTTAATGGAAGGTTGCCGACTTCTAGATTAGAAAATTCAATAGAATCGTAATGTACAATATAGACATCTTCAAAGAATTTAAATTTTCGTTGTACATTGTGCAAAACGTTTCCATAGAGTGAAGGAACTACTTATGTTTTTAAAATTTATCTGCATGCGGTCTTTCAGTATGATCCTATTTATAGTAAGAAAGAGGTATAGACTGACTGACATATAAGTGTAACGATGACAGGATACCTCTAATTGATGAAGATTGGGAACTCACTACGAGGTAAAAGGTTTTCATAGAGCTTGACCAAATAGCATTTAATTGTGCTACAAGACCACTAACAACAATTGCGCTATAAGATCATTAGCAACAATTGTGCTAAGTGATCTACTTAAGCGTACCTTCACGAAATTTTGTTTCTCCACCACGAAAATTTCATTTTCGGGCTTAAGTATTGAAAGCTGATGACTGTTTGTGGTATCAACGATAAGATTGGTAAAAAATTTCCGCAGCTTCGACTTTTTGGTTCATCATCTAGTGGTTCTGTTACAGTTTCGCTCATAATGTTATGGTGAGGCGTGGAATACGGATACGGTGTTGAAAGTGGATTACAAGTAATATGTACCTCTCCCATATTCCATTTATTTTTTCTATCATTCGAGTTATTTCCTTGAGCCATTCCCGAAAGACACGAAAAAGGTACCTGTTTATCTGTGGAGGTGATGGAACAATTAGAAATATTAATTATACGACTCTCTGATGTCAAAACATTACTTTTACGATGATTGAGTACACTGTGATCTAGCATAGCATTTGATAAATTCATTGATTTTAAAGATGTTTTTCTGTAGACTTTTGATCGTATGACAGGTTTAATTGTTAATTGTGGTGATGATACTGATCGCACAGAGTAGGAATTAGTACCTCTATTAATATCCATGTGATTTTGTAGTAGATGACAGTCGTTACTGTTTGTATTTAGACATTTATCTTTTATAGATACATTGGGATTGATGGATTGAAGTGTGGATGTAATTACTGGACTTGTAGGTGTTATAACATTGTTTTCTTGGGTAATTATAGAACTTTGTATAGTGCACTCATTAAGATTTGTTTCATTATTATGTTTTATATATTGAGTAGGTACAAGATCATGTTTTTTGTAAATATTTGCAGGTTTTAATATACGTTTTATAGATTGATTATGTCTGTTTATGTCATTTATGGATTTGGACAAAGAAAAGGAAGTTTGAGAAAGGGTAGAATTATTAATAAGCGCTTCATTTGTTCCTAACTGATTAGGTCCGAATGAAGCGTCCATGAACCCTCAGCTTGGGAATCTTGAATAAAATGCACAAGTCAAATCATAATTCTTAAAACGGCAATATTGCACATCTGTACGCAGCCAATCACCAGAACATTTTAGATAATCAGTTTGCTCTAAATCACGTGGACAACTAGCAGCTATTGATTCTTTGTTAGCGAAGATGGTTACAACAAATTTTTTTGGTTTGAAAGTATTCAGTACACGTCGTATTATTTCCTCATATGATGTTTCTGGAATGTTACTTTCAAATGAGACATATGAAAATTCAGGCTCTGGTGTTATGTGAATAGTCATGTAATTTCCCTGTAAAATATGTATAATTACAGTTATATGTATTTTTCATATGATGTAAACTTTTTACTTTCTACTATGAATACTTACATTTTTAGATACTCCATTCATTGAATATCCACAAGGTTCAAACAAAAAATCATCTATAATCATATTTGGAATAAGTTTGTCAATTCCTGATTTTTGAGTTGCTTCATCTGCAGAAGAGCATACATCTCTAGTGAAAAGAGCCATTACTTCTGGATCTAAATGAGTCATTAAAATTTCTAGTGTTTGATCTGGTTCTGAGGGTTCATCAACAGATTTCTCTTTATTCAAAGTATATAAATACCAACAATCTGAATCTACAGAGCCTAAACAGTAAGCTTCTCCAGCTAAAAAAAAATATTACAATTTACATTGATTTAAAAATTTTCATTTGTTCTAAATGTAGTATCTTCTTTAATAATATTGTCAAATTTGAAGATATTGGCATAAAAAATATTGTTACCAGGAAAGAATGTATCAAGCAAAGCAACTTCTTCTTCAAATGCTTGATGTGGAGATATTTGCAATTCTGGTTTTTTGTAATTTTTTCGTGAATAAAATACATTCTGAAACAATTGTAATTTTGTATAACCTGAATTTTAGTTTTTTTCTATTTTGTTAAAGGAATAAATCACTTAATCATATATGATAATGAGATAAAATTAATTGGAATATATATTGAAAGATACTGTAAAATTAGAAACATTAAATTAGAGATGATTTTGGACAAATATATTTTCATATACTATATCATGAGTAACAGAGATCAATAAACCAAGAGGTAGAGATGTATCCTGTATACTAGAGGTTTCCTATATATAGGTACATCACTTATCCATGCACTAGGTCAAGTTATATAGCTAAGTACTTTCAACTTCAACTGATTTGCAATAATTATTTAATTAGATTAGATTAGTCATTTTTAATATTTTCTTTCATTAAGATGCAAGATAATATTTTTTCAATAAAGAACTTTGAGCATATTTTCTAAGTTTAACAATTAATTAACAGATTTCTTCCAATAATAATAAAATTTTTCAACCTAATATATAAATATTTTTGTACATTAAAACAATTTTATACCTCTACTTCTTCAAAGCCAGTATATTCTTTTACTAGTTCCAAAAGGGGTTCCAAACATTGAAGAGGAGTAGTTGTACCACATGTTTTCAGAATAAGTCTACGCTTTGATAGGAACATGCTGCTTTCACTGTAAAATAATTTGTATTTATGTAATTTCATATTTAATTCACTACAATTTATTATTTTTATTTACAAGCAAAAAAATTGTTCATTGTTTATATATATTATTAACTGTTAAGTAGTTTCATGTAATGGATGAATACCTTTAGTTATAATATTCAAATTTGTGCAATAGAATTTATTCTTTTATTGCAATATTTTAACTGATTGTATAATAAACTAGTTTTGTCTGCAGAATTATTTTGAATTAAGTATAAAATTAATTAAAGTTTATTCAATATAAATTTAAATATATTTTGAACAAGATTTAAAATAAAAGAGATTGAATACAATGTACATATATTTTTCATTTTTAGTAGAATTCTATATCATATACTAAATTATTTTTATGAGAATTTACTGCAAATATCTTTATTTTAATCAAAACTTGTATAAGAATCTATAAAATACTTGTAATGCATACATTTTATATACAATAAATATGGAGGATGTTTCATATTAATTTTCCCAGGTAAATATCTTGGAAATATTGCAGATATAGAATAATCTTTCAAATTAAAATACTAGGATATCAAAAGAAAAGATCGTGCTGACATTTTGTTACTTACTTATAGAGCCTTTCAAGGTCATTGTAAAAATTGAATAAATGTCAACATGATATGTCTGCCTTGATATCCTACAATTTTCCATACAGCTTTCATATCAGCTATATTTTCCAAAATACTTGTCTAAATTATCATGAAGTGATAATAAAACTATATACAGTTTCTTAAATTAAAATAATTCTTTGTAAAAAATAACATAAATATAATATTATTTCAGTACGAAAAAAATGTGATAATTTTGTATCATGTTCATTACAAACCGATGTTATTGGTATACAATAATTTGAAATATTAATATATAATTATGTAATTGATCATGTACATTTAATTGTATAAAGTAATATTTCAGGTTGAACTACGAAATTTACGTTATTACGTCTTTTCGTATGTCATCATCGTTAATCAATATTTCAGAGAAGTAATGACGACATAATGCACGTGCTTAGCTAAACTTAGAATTTACTATAAGTTTTTCATTTTCCTTTATTAAATATAATTTTAAAAATTGAACATGTGAAAATATGAAAAAGAAATAAAAAGAAACTACACACAGAAATAACATTAAATAATATAGTTAAAAAAATTTTAAGCATTTTACTGAAATTATTTTATTTTCTTCTTAGTGAACTTTTTCAGTCGAAATAATGAATTGAAGGTTATTAAAGAATGAAGGTTATTATAAGATATTTACTTGGCTTCTACTGTAAAATTATTTTTAGTTTCAGATCTAGATGGTATTAGGTACAAATGAAGTTAAGTCAAAATATGCTTATAATATTTCGTAAAATATTTAATATAATTCCTGTGACGATAATTAAAATCAAAAATATATATAATACTTTGATTTACAAGAAAATTTAATTGTGCTCTTTGTTAATTTGTGTATCATTGTAAAATATGACTTCCTCAATTCATAAATTCAATGAATTCAATTATGAATGTTCACAACTTCTAAAAAATCCCATGAATTAAAAAAATTACTTAAAAATTAAAAATTAAAAAATTATAAAATTGTGCTTCTATAAAATGCTACGACTATCGCGATTTCTTCTAGAATTGACTATATATTATTTAAGGGTTATCGTCAATATTTCGTATAGACATTGACCCTAGATTTTCTGAATACAAATGTACGATAAATGAAATACACGAGTCATTTTAACCGAAACGAAATGTGACGATAAGCAAAGATAAAATGGTACACTTAGCAGACAAGATAATTATAATATCGATTTTAATATGATAAATTTCAAATGTAAATAAATAAAGTATTAATTTTTTTCTGAATATAGATTTCGTATTGATTCCCAAATTTCATACGGATTTATCACATTATTTTTCATAAGTTTCCTTTGCACTAGATGCTTTGAAATTCTTGATCTTATTTTATGAGAAATTTATATAGTATCATATCACGTTACATATATTATTTTAATTATTAAATTAAAAATATAAAATTTAAAATTTTCATTTTATTTTTTCTGCATATAAGACTTTTATACAATTTTTTATCACAAAATAAATGTATTTCAAACAAGACATTGTAATTTATTTCGAATAATTTAAGCAATTAAAACTTATAAGCTTAATCCTACATAATAATTTGATTAAATAACAAAAAAATAGTATATCCAACGAAACAAACTTAACTGCACCGTACTTGAACAAAAAGTTTGTCAATTAATAAGCAGCCTGAAACGCTTAACTTGTGGAAAGAAACAAAAATAGATCGAGTTTTTACAATATACATTATCAATTACAAAAATACTCAATCTTCTTGCTTGTGAGTTACTTTCTAGCGAAGTTAGCGGTCTGATATTAAATTTCACTTCAAGAACAAATGATTCTCCCTCTCTCCCTCTCCCTCTCCCCCCCCTCTCTCTCTCTGTCATTCACCCACTCATTCACACATACACATGTATGTACATGCGGATGCACACGCGTGTCATATTGTGCAATGCGAAAAACTGTAAAGAAAAAATTAATGAAAATAGCTTATCTATTACATAGTAAAAAAGTAATATTTACTGTTTAAACGGATAGTTTTCGTTATACACACTGGAAATATAGTAATAAATAATAGAAATTTTATGAAAAGCAATATTAAAGAATAACATCTAGTTATTAAACAAAATATATACATACAACTAAGCATCGAAAATTTAATTTCTTTGCTTCATAGAACAATTCATACATGTATCATGGACTTTAAACAAAGTAAAAAACTCTTATTCATAACAAGCATGGTATTAGACAAACGTATTTTTATATGCAAAGTTATTATAGGTTAAATAAAAAATTATTAAAAATAAAGTGTATAAAAAAGGTACAAGAAATAAAAGATAGTGCAAAAATTATAACGTATAATCAATTTTACCGTACAAAAGTACATATAATTTCGAAGTCTGTATATTATATTATACAAGGTGTATTAGCATTGTATATTTTTTGGATATTTTTCGTGAACACGGGTGCGCATGCGCACGTACACGAAAATATATATAATTTGTGAATAATAATATTAATAGAATGGATCACAGAAGAAATATTGATGATACGAGACATAACTAAGTGATACAAAGTACAGCTTCAAGTACAATTCCATCTAGCCCGATAATTTATATGTTCTTCGTTCATAATAACTGTCACTCAAATTGACCGAAGAATTTGTCAAGCTGGAAAATTACATAATAATGATACAATCTGCGTTCGTATTGTATTAAATAGTTAACAGCAACTAATATTATTCTTTCTATGAATATTAAAGCATATACATGCAAAAATATATTTATAAATTTATTTTTGAAATTGATCATTTTTCTTCCTTAACTTTTTAATTTCGAACCGGAATACGTATATCAGAATGAAGTGAAGCGAATTCATAGAATTTCATTCAGGATAAAATTAATAAAAACGTTTATAGTGTAACATAAAAACAAAAAAGATTATTACACGCTAAGTCTAACATCAACGAACGTATGTAGTACATACTAAGAAATGATTGTACTTAATTCACTATTTGCAACAATTTCCTCATTGCAAGTAAAATCAATAATAAATTAAACTTGAATAAAATTAGTAATTCTATAATATATTTCATTTACTTTTTATGCATATTACATTGTAATCTACTTTGAAAAACTAATGAGAATTACGAAGTGGTCGTTAATACTAACGATTAATATTAATTTCAATAACAGAAGAATATATTTTTATATGTATGTATACTGAAATCTGTGAAAATGTAAAATAAGAATATACTAATAAATTGCACAATAAATTCTATAAAAAATATTTTATTCCAACTTTACCAACATCCACATTTTAATAATAACTAGTCAACCAACCAACAAGCTAACCAATTTGAAAAATGCAAATTTAAATAAGGAAAATTTTGAACTTTGAATTAGAAAATTAAGAACAGTTCAGTTGATATATTTTGTCACTATTTTGAATTTATACAAAATTTGTGACTTTCTGTATAAGATACACCTTTTATGTCTAAAAATAAAATTGATAATACAAAGTGTAACCGCATAGTATTAAATTAAATTATTATTCTTTATTGGTCAATTAACTATGAAGGATGGTTAGATTAGATTAGATATTAGATTGTTCAAAAAATAACATTTATCACATATATAGTATACGATATAAAGATATATAGTATGTAAGTCATTTTGAATAAGCATTTAGACAATGTGTACAAATATGCAATCACCTCTTTTTATCATGAACTTATTTTGTATATCATTGTAATTATAAAGTGAGAAACAACTACACTGATATCTATAATGAATAGGAATATAATATTTCTTTTTCAAAATATTGTAGAAAGATTAGGAAATATTATTGAATAAATATAATTAACGACACGATTATTTTGTGATAATTAAGTTCGATTGTATAAATGCTTATAAAAAAATGTTAAATATTAAACAAATAATATATTAACAAAGTAACAAATTAATCAACGTCAAAGTATATACTATGAACCAAAACATAAAAGGAGTTGCAGTATAAAAAAAAGTAATGATTTCAATTTAGTTAATAATTTTAAAAAATTACGCCAAAAAGATCTAGAATTGGAACACTTGACTACATGGTGATAATATAGAATTTCCTAGATTTAAGAAATATGAATTATATTTTGAATATAAGAAAATACTGTGACTTCGCTACATTTAGGTATATCTATTTAATCCTAGAACGATACAGTTACATCTTTCAAGCGTATGTGACGCTGTGGGGAAGTGGAAGATTCAAAATAAAATTTATACAGTTGAACTATCATCTGACATTAGTTATATAGCTTAAAAGAAAGTTTTTATAATTACCGACAGTCTTCTACGATAATTTTCTGTAAACTGAATAGATCAACATTCTAAATTCGACGCAAAGTCAAAGTCTTTTTTCGTTAAGCAAAATGTACATCTATATAATTAGCCTTCTAATTGTTTGTGTACAGTTTGGTAGTTTAAAGTAGCGTCCGATATTCGTGTTTCTTTGGATATAGTAGCGAGTGTTAAGTAGTGTTTAAAGTGGACGTCTATTAAAGCCAATGATAACGTTTTTATATTTTATACCGTTTCGCTTATAATAATTATGTGTCTTATTTATAAATAACAAATTAATTGACTATAAAAGTACCAAGTATTTTACGAAATATTCTTTTCTTGTTCTATGTATATTTGTATGCTTATTTATATGTATATTTTGTATCTTTTTTATCTTTTCAAAAGTATTAATTTAATAGAGTTTAGAATTAAACTGAGAATTCGAAAGGAAAGCATTGCATTTAAAATACCAAACTGCAGTTCTATAATCAATGTTTTAGTATGATACTAAAAATATTTCTACGTCTCCGAAAATTTCCCACTTGGGTAAGGAATTTGAATACATTAAAATTGTAATACTTTTATATGTTTGTTTACAAATTAAAGCGAAATAGTCTATTATTTGCTTCTTTGAATATTTTAAGTAATTTAATTTTACTACGCTAAAATACTTCGTAAATTTATTGGCAAGGCCTACAAAGTTAATGAAACTGTATAGAAATTCTTATTCCTATTATCTCTTAAATTAAGGTATAACATTATGACAGTAAATAAATGCTCAACAATTCAATGTTTATTTGCATGCTGCCAACCCCATGTTATCGTTACAAAGTCAAACACAAATGAGGATAGAGATTAACACAGAGAGATATATAAATCAAGATTTCAACTTAAACTTTGAATTCAGCCTTTCAAATACAATCATGTCTTTCATGGCACCTACTTTGCGATATTCTTTTATTATTAGATGTTACACACAAAATATGCGTTTTACAATATGTATTATAGACAACAAACTATTTTTATCTTTCATCTGTTTTAAACGATTGCATCACAAAACAAATATTGTACATTTGTTCAAAAGTAGGTAATATACACACATAAAAATGTATACAGGATAAGCAATAAACGGTGTCCGTGTATCAATCATATTTTATTTCGTGAATTATAATATTTACTATTATTTCTGCATTATTATTGCTATTATTATTATTATTATTATTATTATTATAATGATATAAATTTAAATTATATAATTAATGAAAAAAATCAAGAATATAGAAAGTTTTGAAATCCAAATTTGGAAATGCAGACTTTGTCCTTGCGAAGGTTGAACTTTACTTTTCAAACAATAGGTAGAGCTATTAACTGTGCCAAAGCTTACTGAAGAGTCGAATTATGTAATACTATTTTCATCCTATTTCTGGTTTACAAGTAATTTGTTATTTAACAAGCTTCCTGCACAGCAGTTAAAAGTAGTTAAAATATCAAAGAATTCACAATTTTGAAAATTTATGTTCATTGTAACTATTATAATTACATTCAAATAAAAATTGTAATGGGACATCGAATTAAATATTATTTATTCGTTATTTGATCATGTATGTGTAATTTTTCCTTTATCGGTTTAAGCATCGTTTAATTTATATCGTTTAACTTCTAGAGAATAATTTTATTAGCTATAGGTATTTTAAAAGCAATGAGCTTTTTACTGTAAATATAAAGAGAACCTGTAGTATAAATAACTGTAATAAAAGTCTATAGTTAAAAACTAGAAATTATGGAAACATGAATGAAATATGAAATAAAAACTACGCAGAAAAGAAAAAAAATATTATTGGATGAATTACACCTTTGCACAAAATGTAAAAGATTTATTGCAAAATACAAAAAAATTAATTTGCTTGCAAAACAAAAAAACGATTATATATTATACCTTCTACTATTTCTTCATAATTACTCTTTAAATGAAAGCTAATAATTAATACTATTACGACAATGTAAATACTAATATTCTGCAAATTTTGTTCCATTCTTACGAATATTTTAATACTAATTAAAATTATTATAAAAATGGAAATGTGAAACTTCCCTAAAGGTTCCTTGTAAACCGAATTTGTAATTAATATAAGAACCCGTAAATACTTTTACCTTATCTATCGTTAAATATTTTGCTGGAGAAAGAAAATAATCGATAACACGACACAGTTTATAAGAATGGTCTTTTAATCTTATTTTCAACGAACAATATACGAAACGTGAACTATAAACTTATTTGGAAAATAACTCTTGCTTAAATTAGAAGTTTGTTTAAATTTGACGAAATTAATAAAATTGCGAATATTATATATACATTAAATAATAATTAAATGAATACTATAAATACTTTTGAAACAATTTAAAATTACATTTGGTTTGAAGAAAATGCTACACTATTCAAGTAATCACCATTTACTGTTGTGAAGCAAGATTCTGCTATTACAAAGAATTTTCTGACCATTGATATTAGTACACATATTTCATAAGATTTATTCATCTAACTTTATCATACGGTGCATTTATACCATTTACATAATACAAAGTTAAAAATTACAGCTTCGAAATCTTAAATGAATTTACATACTATTCTAAAGGTCTCATTATCTCAAGCAAGTTTACTCGATGAAAGTTAACAAGAGTCTACTTTATCTCATTGCTTGTAAAATGTATTTAACGATAAACATTGCTTCCGCTTTCCTTTGTTCTCTCGTGTTTCATTTCTTTTCATTCTCTTGTCCTAATGATTATATTATTGTTTGCTATATTTTAATATAACATTTAATGTTAATATTATCACGTTTTATGATAATGACAATGATTTGGTAGAAATAGATTTTTGTGCATTATCATTTTTTTTTATTGATATTAGTATTGATCTTTTATTGCGATATAATATAAAAATAAACAAGACGCGCTTAAGATATTCATACGTACAATATTATCGGGAAAAATTAATCTTAGATTTTATCTTTGATCTAGGTAGACATTCCACAGAGCCAACCAATCTTTCACAGCTGATCCAACGATGTGGGTAATGCATATTAAAAAATAGATTACTTTCTTCAAAGTAAATAGGTACCCGGATATCTAGATTAAACTATCTCTTAAACTATTGGTTTTCTCACACGAATAGGTTAGTACTTTTTTATTGATACTGACGAGCTAAGCCGAATAGTGTATTAAAAAATATATGTATCCATTTAAAAAACCAAAGTTAATCTTATGACCTATACGCGTTCAGCTACAGAAAAAATAATTACACCATTTTAATGTCTCCCTTAAAGCCATTCTTTTCTTATCCGAATCATTGTTTTATTCGGCGACTAGTTCACGAATAATTAGTATTTATTGATTAAAATTGGGCGCCTTGCAGAAAATATAGAAGCATTCTTCAGATGAAAATTGTAAAGTATCAAAAGCAACAGTTAATGTTGAGCTTCGTTTGAATTCTACTTTGAAAAATAAGAATACATATCTTTTACTGAATACTCATAACTAACATCAAAATATTTTGAAAATATTATACACATGTATCATTTTTCACTAAAGATTTTCAAAGTATGAAATTATTCGAATTATTGAGATTCGTATTATATCATGTACGCCGCGGAGGACTATAATATCCTCCTGGTCTTGTTAATTTGTAAGTATTTCACATTGCATATAGAATTACTTGAATGAATCGAAAACACTTAATAGTACATTATTATTGTATATACAGATACATAGTATATATAGATAGTTAGTCACACGAATATTCGAACATATATACAATTTGACATTTATACTTTGTTAAATAAATATGTAACGAAAGTGAAAGTGTTGTTATATTGTAGTATACCTAACATAGTACATAGTATAATAATACAGAGTACAATATCTATGCTTGTGATGAAAGAGTAAAAATATAAAAGAAATAAATGAAAAAATAAATTGTACAGACGTCCGAATATTTATATAATCAACATGCATACATATCTGCACACAAAATGAACACATTTTAGGAACACTATAATGATAGATGTAGTGACCGATAGATATAGTGTACATATCAGGTAATACGAATACCGGTGATATAGATTTAAATTTTTAATTTTAGATTTTAGATTTTAAATTCCATATTTTTTAAGATATTTATCTGTGAAAATTAAAATGGAATTTCCTATATAAATTATAGCATAATTTGGTGAAACATAAATGGTTAATTAATTAGTAATACCAAATGTGCTTGGATTATGCAATATTTGTATAAATATCAAATTATTAAAGTAAACGAGCATAAAAAATACTACGTATTTATGCAAAATTTAACTATTATTACCTGAGGACATAAGCATCCACATGCTCTGTGCGACAAATGCTGATAATCTCACAACGCACGATTTTTAGTAACGATTGCCATTTCCACCTGAAAAAAAAAATTGTAATTTTGATTAATATGAGTTTATACGCAAATGAAGCGCAAATATTGCTTATTAAATATATTTTTTCATTGTTTCCCACGTGAAATATTTTGAAAAGGACATTTACATTTATCAGAGTTAATACTATTCATAAACAATAATTTAATTTACTAATTTTTAGAAATATTTATCTAATAAAATTAATTAATCTATTTATTTAAATTATTTGTTCTTCAAAATGTTCTACAAATTGACTTCATTTTTATTTGAATATATCTACGTACTGTAATAATTATACAAAATAAACGATTTTATCAATTAATTAACGCTTTTTTTATAATATTTAACAAAATAGGAATACGTAGTGTAAAACTAGCTACGATGCATTATTATCGGGCATTTATATATTTGAAAGCATGCGTGTGGGGACTCTAGATAAAAAATTACAAATTCTATTAATCTGTTCACAATTCAACTATTAATCATTACAAAAATATAGTGGTGATACTTATATGATAAATAAAGGTACATGTGCAAATCAATCGAAACTTGTAACTTTCATACAAAATTGATCGCTAATATTTATATGTATATAAAGCATGTTGTCGTAAAATAAAAATTTTAAGAACATGAAAAATAACATAATTTTCCAGAAAAAACAAGAAAATGGCTTCAATGAATTGAAATATATAAAAGAATACAGATATTTATATTGAATTCATAAATTAGTGACTAATTAGTAAACCGATTAATATACTTCCTAAAATATTTTCAATATATTTGAAGTTAGTTATAGATAACTTACATATATAAAACAATGCATACAAAACAAGCATTTTAATGTTTTATAAGAATTAAACAATAAACGTATTTAAAGGTTTATGCTTCTGTTTTCAATATAATAACAATAAAAGAATCATAATAATAACTCATATAATAAAATTGAAACTTATATGAATATATCCAATGTGGAATAACACGTTGATACGTTTACTATTTCTTTAATTTTTCTATTCACGAAACTAATTATATGTATTAATTATAAAGTTATTTTTTTTTATTACTGTAGGTTATTTATTTATTATTAGTGCTAACTTTTAACACTTTTATATTTTAATAATACATTTTATATTATCGCCATATTTCATATGATAAACAATAAAACGATAAATACTGTAAAATACACGTGCTGTGCACGTGTTGAAGGTGATAAAATAGTTTTCTCTCAATTTTATCTTTTTGTATTTTACACTTATCTTAATTGTCCAGAAAATCGTGTTATATTCCAATGAACATTTTAATAATATCAAAACATTTGAAAATAAATTTTATTTGATATGTCAATATCTATTTAATAACTCTATTATATTTTCAAATAGAACAGTTGCTTGTATTATTAAAATAAGTCGTCTACGTATATGATTTTTGGTATAATTATATCACTGTTTAACATATTAAATTATAATATGTACTCAATTTTATGTCAGAATATTTATATATACTTGTAATATCATTAATATATTAACAAATTAAAAAGAAAAATGGTTTGAAATATAAAATATTACATTTTATAAGATTATATTAATAAAACTTGAGTAATTTTAAATAAATTATTTATTTAATCTATTATAACACGTATTTCATAAATTTTACATTTTGTTATAAACTTTTTTCTAATCTTTAAATTAATTAGCTAATAGAATTTTATCAAATGTACAAGTAAAGTATATTTCTTCATATGACTGTCCATGTATATTTAAACTTTTTGGTAGACATTTTTCTTAAACTCTGTCACTCTTTACAGGCTTATTTCATTTTAATACACTTTTAGATGTTATTATGATATAAACAAAAACTTTCCATTGCTTATATCTTAAAGGATAAACTTTTATAAATTTTAAATGCAATGTTTGTAAATTGATAAAGTAAACGATACAGGAAGCAAAATTATTCATTGTTACATATTTCCTATTTATTCATGATTGTCAATATGTTCAGTTCGTCTAATTAGAAAAATGTACACCTGTTCTAGCGCTTAGTATTCTCATGTACACATATATACTATCACACGAGGTAAATATATATGTTCAACAAAATTCTCTAGTACTCTATCAAAATATAAAGCCTGACTATGGCGTGCCAAAAATTTAGGCAGTATTCGTAAATATAATAATGGTCCAAAATTTTTCGTAATTCTAATGCCTAACGCCAACAATATTTACAATAATAATAATATACCAATGTTTAATGATGGTAACTTTAAGTTACGTTCAAGTTTAAATAATAAATTTAGTCGAATAAAATAATAAAACAAGAACTTATATACATTCATTGAACTGTCAGTGGTAACTAACTTCGATACATTTCTACTAAAATGAAGGACATAGTACATGAAAAACATGAAAATACAAACTTACATTGTCATATTTTTCATATGTATAGAAGTACAGCGAATAGATCAATTTTTGAACTTTAAATAAGTCGTAGGTAGAATAACAAACTTCACCAAATCCAAAATAAAGTGAAATTTCCATTACATGTATTAGCTTTATTTTAAAATATAAAATTTTATTTAACAAATATTTTCAACAAATTTTTCAATAATTTTCTCTTTGAGAGAATACTAATGTGTTCAAGTATTATAACGAATAATCATCATTCTTCAACACGTTTTTCGAACTAATAATAATTTTATACTTGTGTTAATAATAATTACATAGATCACATAGAATAAATAAAATTTAATTTGTGCTGAATTATCTTCCTTTTGCAACATGCATTGTTTTATTTTATATACAAAATACTTCAGCATAGTTTCGAAATACGTTTTTCTAGATTAATAAAAGATCTTATAACTATTACATATAATCTACATTTTGTCTATTTAAACAAAAATTATCATTAACTTGAAACCTTTTTAATCATTTTTACTAAACATTTTATTAAAACATATCTTTTAAAAATTGTTTGTCAACTTGAAATATCTGAATGATTTTCATAGTAAGATTTTTACTAAATATTTTCAAACCATAAGCCTTTTACATTTTTCTCAGGTAAACAAGGAATAGTTGTGTATAAAATGTGATGATGTGATTGTGTTGTAAAATTTATAATCACGATTGTCATAAAAAACAATTATTAAGTGAATTATAAAATATCTGTCAATTATGTAATAGTATTTATATATACAAAATGAAACACATATATCAGAATGTACACAAAATTTTACATAATATGTAGAATAATTTTAAACTATTAAGGATAACATAATCAGTTAACAGTAATATTTCACATCCGTATAATATCTGCCTGATTTTTCGAAATGTATGTATACAGTTTATTAAAATAATGATATGAATTTGAAATTTTTTTATTATTGATTGAAAGTATATTTATATGTAAAATTATAAAAATTACATAAATGTATCTCAACCAACCAGTAGTTTGCGTTTCTCGAAAGTACTATGTAGATCAATAATGTATAAAATTTCATCGACAAAAATCTTATGCGATTTTAATAAAGTAAAATTAAAGGTAAATGTAGCATAATTATAGTAAAAAAACAGTATTTTAATCATTATGTTTTTATATGTGAATTTCATTTATTCCCAGTTAAAAATTGATCAATGCTGTAGAAACCGCCATTGATTTTAGTATCTACATATCACTATTTCAAGTTCGCATATTCATTCAAATTATTAATTATTAGATAGATGTCTAATATATGATATATTCAAAAATAATATTACAAATTACATACTAGTACTGTAAATATCAAATAATATAATTTTCTCTTTATACTTTTATTACCAACTTTCGTAAAATTAAATTTTAAGTAGAATTTGTAACTATACAATTTCATGTAACAATATGATGATTAATACTTCATAAATACTTTTTTATTTTACCCATAATGAATGTTAAATATCATTCATGTACTTCTCAACGGAATATAAAAACAGCATATATCATGTAAATTGTAACGTTAATTTATATTCGATTTAAAAAGTTAAAAAAGTATTTCAAGTCAAGGTAAAAATTAACAATTACAAATTTGCTTTTCCAAACAATAATTTACTCTAAATGCTACTAAAGTCCTAGAAAAAAGGAAGATCGCATCAGTGCTTATGTCTATTTATATTCAATTTAAAATAAGGAGATAAAGCGATGTATATACATATCAGAGTCTCGTAGCCTCGCTTTAAGCGGTCGGTATTACTGGAACGAGAAGGTGGGCGCATCGATCTTCGCCAAAAAACACGCATATACACGTTGCTTACTATACAATTTAATCTATTCACTGTAGTATGTCGTCAGAACATTTTTTCACCGCAATTATTTGTTTTAATTAAACACTCACTGTAATGTTTAACAAATTAACTAAAGTAAAATCATTATAATTCTTGTCAAATGTCGGAAATTAATACCTTTTTTCAAAATACTAATACACGTGAAAAATTAATTTTCAAATAAGTGTTAGGTTAAGCGTAGTAACAATTATCATCAGAACACTATACCACAAGATACCGGCGATATGGTCATGGTTGCCAGGCCGGTTTTATTTTATCAAAACATTTATTTAAATTAAATTATATGTCATTGATCAATTTTTAGTATTTATGGTACTTTAAATTGAATTACGTTTTCATAAATTAATTTACATTCAAGTATAATTAAAAATTGTAACACTTTTATTAAAGTACTATAAAGGTTGGTGTTATGTGGAAGAAATAAGTTACGATAAAATTTTATATAAATTGTATAACTTTTAGACAAATATTTGCAATTAAGATATGAATAGAAGAAATAGTTGACTAAATTTGAGAGAGATATTTCAACTTACTGAGGAATCTGCCTAAGATCGCCCTGCTTTCTGTTTATGCTACTGCTGCTTGTGAACCAAATCTCAAGGAGTTTCTCTACTCCTTCGAAAAATTGCACACT
Organism: Eufriesea mexicana; assembly: GCF_001483705.2. Lineage (NCBI taxonomy): Eukaryota > Metazoa > Arthropoda > Insecta > Hymenoptera > Apidae > Eufriesea > Eufriesea mexicana. The sequence goes on along the minus strand of NW_016909492.1, from coordinate 252,864 downwards.
GTCGGTGCTGTCGTCTTTGGTAGCTGCCATCCTTTGGAGGCACAAAATTTTATTCACAACTACGATATATGTGAAAACAAACAAAAATTTCTTTCTTGAGTTTGTGTTTCGCTCCAAATGTACGATAAACCGTCCCTCTCACCCAACTTTGCTTTACTACTGAGAACAAGTGATCGAGTAATCATATTGGCGGTGGTTTCTATCTCTCTTGCTCTTCTTCGCGTGCGCAATATGGTAGTTTCTATCTTCTTCCTGCTCCTTTACGTGACGTTCTTTTTTAACTACTATCTCTATCTTGGATGCGTGTACCCATCGTTCTACCAATCGAAAACTACTTCTGACGCGTGCGCACATTAACCAACTGTATTTAAAATACATTCCTATAATTTTTGATAAAGACTATATGAAATTTAAATTTATTAAATATTATATGAGATATAACATAAATGTAAATATTGCACAAAAGATAGTAATAAAAATATATATTGTTATATTTTAATTACACAGTTTATTGATAATTTCTAAATTTATTAATTTTAGAGACTATATTTTAGTAAGAGTTATTTATGTAAATTATACATAATTGTAAAATATATTTAAATGCATTGAAAATTTTATATTTCAATATTAATAAATCATTCAAATACAGAATATAATTGTGATCAATTGAGAAATTTCACTTTTCATCATATTTCACAATTAATAAATTTTTTAAATTTCATTTACAAATTATTGTTATAAGATACCATTGACCAATAAATAACTAATTATCAAACAGTGATAGAAAAAGAGTAAATACAAAATTATTATTATATACATCCTAAAATATATATTTTAGAAATGAATTTGGATGTCTCTGAATGTTTACATTATTATTTAATAGTACAATCTTTTTCAATTTATTTTATTACTTTTTTAATCTTTCGCTTTTTAATTATTTTATTTATTTTCTTAGGAATAAATTTTTTATGCTCTTCCTTCCCTTTTTTAACTAAAATATCTTCATTCATTGGTTCAATAATTTTTCCCATACATGTCTTAATATTGGGTTCTATTAATTTTCTGTGTGCATTTTCAGGTATAAAATTTCTTCCAATTGGCATTCTGATACTAGATTCGTAATCTTTAACACTGGAAAATGGATATGGTACTTCATTAACTTGATGTTCTCTTATTTTAGGATTATCTTCTTCGAATATTATTACATCACCCTTATTTTCATCTTTTCGTGGTAAATCTTTGGGTACTTTTAAAATAAAACGCTTTTTTTTACGTTTAGAAATTTGAATATTTTTCCCACCCCAGCTGCCCCATCCTGGTAGTGATAAATCGATATCCTTAGGTTGATACTTCTTCACCTATGTATAAATTTAATATTTTACGCAAAATTTTAGTAAGAAACAACTTTACAGTACGAATATTTTGACTTACCTCCTCTTCTTTTTCTTTTTTAAAATCTTCTATAACATCATCATCTGCAAATGCTTCACTTACTATATTACACATTTCTTCTTCATTTTCACTGTTGTCCAAGACATCATCACCATTAGTAATATCATTTGGAAGATATGTATTTAAATGTTTAGGTTTTACGTTTATGTACTTATTTGGGTCTATTTCTACCTTAGATGTGTTTAATTTATGTATAGGTACAATATTATCATGTACCATATATTTAGCTTTCTCTAATTCTGTATTTAAATCCAAATTATTTTCGATACCTTCATTTAAACCTAAATCCAAAATAGGTTTCTGTCTTTTCACTTGAATTTCAAGACCATCAAAATTATCTTTTTCAAATTTACTTCTTTTACATTTTCTTCTTTTCTTAATTTTCACTTTGTTATAATTTTTGGAAATATGTTCAAACTTGGATTTAATTTGATTTCCTACTTTTTCTTCCATAGAATCAAATATTTTATTTATTTTTTCACTATTTGATGTATTAGATATCAAAGAATTAATGACATTTATATTTTCTATAGACTCCACATTCCAATTAGAAGTGGCAGTAATAATATTTACACGTGTTTTAGGTAATTTTATTTTCTTATTAAATATTGTATTATTATCTAACATGGTTTCTTGTGTAATTTTATTGTATGTATTATTCTTTGTATCTTCGATATTGAATTTTGTTGTTGGTAAATTTTGCTTATGATTCATAATTTCAAATGATTGTACATTAGATGTAATATTATTATCTATAAAAGGTATTTGTTAATTAAATTTATAACTATTATTCAATATTGTATATTATAAACATACCTTTCGAATTAGAATTTACTGAATCTGCTGAAATTATATGTTTATTAGAATTCACTATTACTGGAACCTTTTTTTTATTTTCAAAAGAATCTACTTTATCGTCAGTATTCTTCTTATCTGTAAAATACATTTTAATAATAAAATTTACAATGTTTATCAATGATACTTTTTAAATTTTTATAAACATACCATTTAAAACACCATCAAGTTGAGTATCATTCAAAGATTTATTTTTTTCTTTACTAATTGTAATTTTAGTATTAATATCTAAATCTTTGTTTTTTAACTGGTTATTTTTATCATCCCAATATTTACGATAATTTTCAACAAATTCATCAATTTCTGATTTCGTTTTGGTATTCTCTGTCCACGAATTTCCTTTATCATTAACTAAAAGCTGCTCATGTCTACTGTCACTTTCATCTTCTTCTTCACTCTCACTTTGTTTTCTTAACTTCTGAGTCAAGTCTCGACTAATTGACAGTTGTTGAGCAAGTTCTTGTTGAGTCTAATAATTTCAAAAATATATTACTAGTACAATATTAAATAAACAATACAATATTTGTAAAAACTTTTCTACATATTTCTAGCTTAATTATTGTTTATCATATTTAGTAAATAATAGAAAAATAATATATGCTTCAAACTTTTATTTATACAATTAACTTTATAAAAATTTTATTCAATATTGTTAATTGCATGAATTATAATAATTAATAACAAAGATTTATTTTACTAATAAAATTCTTCTATTGTACAGTATATAAGGTAAATGTATTAAGTAGACTAAGTTATAACTCTATTTCAGATAAATTTATACAAAATTTGCAGAGAAAAATTTTGTACTATTTAACAAGCTCTATCATTCTATAATAAAACATTTTCAAAAGTGCTGAAACTTCACAAATTCTAAAACTTCTTTTACTTGCAAATTCATTGATAAAATTTATTTGTAACTTTAATGAAATATCATATAACATAATAATATTATTCGTAGGGATATATTCGTCCGCCTATAAAATTGTACGCACAAAATTTCTATCGTATTGTGGTAAGAAAGATCGGTAAAAAATTCTTCATATTTCATCACCTGCGCATAAAATCTGCTCTATAGAATAATGATAAGAATTAAATTTTTGAAGTTATAAAGTACGAAGCAAATATATTAAGCTTCATGTATGCCAATACCTCTGAATTAATGTCTTCATGTCATACAATTATTTGCGTATAACTGTTTTTAGTTTGTTTGAATGAACAATACCTTTTTAAGCTATATTCTATTTTTCTAAAGTATATTCGCTGCGGTTGTATCGTATTAGGGTATTATTGCGATACATTTCTGTTGCAGCATTAAAATTTGTATCACATTTAATGTAAATTATAAACATATCTATTTTTTCGTCAATTTGTAAAATTCATCGTAGCACGATTAAAAACAGAAATAATTTGACACAACTCTTGAAAATGTAATTGGTTACCAATTGAATGAAATATATATAATTCTTTCAATAACATAAACAATACATAAAAACACGAAAATTCTATTGAACAATAAGTATGATAATAAAAACAACAGCGTCATCATGAAGATTCAAGGTTAATATGAAAATTGTATAAAATTTGAAATATGTTGAGAAATATTGATTTTTTTAACATTTAAAAAAAAAATTAAGAAAGGAAAAAAATGCAGTTGCATTAGTAAAAAAAAATCGTAATATAAGATTATCCTCTGCAACTTTTTTCTAAATTCACCTGAAATAAAGTTATAGTCTGACCTAGTTACTAGAATCATTGTGTATATACAGGATATCCCACCTAACTCGAGGACCTGAAATATCTCGCTTATTTTTTGATACAAAAAAAAAAAAAAAAAATATCAAAGAAAAACAATTGGCTTAGAGGAGCAAATATCATGACAGGCTAAACATTTTTTTCAGGATCATAATTTTGAAGATGTTAAGGTCATTGAAATTTATTTCAATAGAACAATATATTTTTATGATCACTGATATAACGTAACAAATATCATATTGAATACTTGTTAAAATAGAAATTTTTCATAACCAAAATTATGTGAAGATTATAGTATTATAAGTTACTGTATTCTTTATGTAATAATGATAAAGGTATATCATTCCATTTAAATAAACTTCAATGACCTAGAAATTTCAAAAAATATGATTTCAAAAAACTTTTTGTCTATCATGATGTTTGTGCCTTCAAATTAACCAATGTCTTTTGTTAACACTTTTTTCTATTATAAAAACATGCAAGATATTTCAGAAACATGGGTAAGGTAGTATATGATGCACTTACTTCTTTATCATATTTTGCTCTAATTTGTTTAGATTTAGCCCACTTTCCTGTATTTTTATGCCGTAATGACATCCGTTCTTCTGCTCTAGTTTTATCTAGTTGTTCAAGTTTTTCTAGTGCAGCTTCTGGATTAGTTTTTTGTAATTCTTCAAACTCTTTTAATTGTAATTTTATTTTTTCCTTTCTTTGAACACGATGAAATTTCTTACTTTTAATTTTGTTTTGACGATGAGCCTTTGCTTCTTTATAAGACTAAAAAAAAAAAATAAAATTAGTAACTAAATGTTATTTTCCATATCCAAGTTTCTATACATAAAAGTTTTAATACTGTAATACTTTAATACAAACCTGTTGTGCTCTAATTCTGGCAGCTTCTTTCCTTTTCATAATAATTTCCTTTAATGTCAGTGAGAATTCATCACTTTTTTGTTCAATGTTCTCCTTTTGTGGTTCTAATGCAGCAAGTTCTTTTTCTAAGTCTGATTGAAGTCTAAATCTTTTAACAAATTTTGAAGATGGTTCTAAATGCATTGGTACTTGATGTAAAGGAAAACGAAGTGATTCTGCAGTTCTGTTCTTCGTTATTACAGCATTCCATTTTTTTAATTCTTCTTGTGTATTTTTAAAAGCAACTATTCTCTTTATCTAAAAAAAATGTCATTAATAACAACTATTTTAAATACATTTATCTAAATATGTTATTTATAATATTTTTATTAAATTATGCAGACATTTTAATTATCTAGACAATGAGAAAATTCTTACTTTGTCTGCTGCTGGTTTTTCCAGAGGTTTTGGTAAGATATGAACATTTTTCTTTATAGCTCGTAAATTTTTAGTGATTTGAAAATGATGACCCTTCTTCCCTAAAGCTTTGGCTAAATCATGTACTTGAACTGCATCTTGATCAGATATCCCACTTTTCACTAAATGAAATTCTGATACTTGTAATGTAGGTTCACTTCTTTCTGCCTTTTTTACTCTAAAAAAATGTCAAAAACGTATATTTTACAAATATATTAAATATATTATTGTTGTAAACAATACTGAAATAATATGTTGCATTCAAAGTATTTTAAATACTCCATGTGAACATTTATAAGATACACTATATATGTTTATAATGATAAATTGAAACAAATAATGTAAACTGGAATTAAACTATTATGTTTAAAAGGGATATACAGCATCAGGTTATCAAACAATAATTTTGTTATTAAATATTTTATATTCAACTCTTTACACAGTTGCTTGAGTATGCAATATACAATAGTTACATACATGTATATCTATTTTTTCCATATTTTAATAATTATTTTGCAAGTTAAATAACATAAATAAATCATATTATTGTTCTCTTTTTAATAATTCTTACTGAATTTAATGAAATTATTTATTTTTCATAATAATTTTTGATATCAGATTCAATCTTCAATCAAAATAAAGTAAATATTCCAATATTTGATAATATATTAATCAGTAATTTTATAATTGCATTGCGTTATTAAACATTATTTTACTTCTAAAAACTAAAGTAAAATTATCTATTAATAAATATAAATTAGAATATTTAGAATCTTTTTAAACTACCAATAAAGAGAAACCTGATTCTTACAAAATAAAAAATAACATGAAAAATAGATAAAAATGTCTCATCATAGATACACAAATTAATAATTTTCAAATTATACAATTTTTTACTTCATAAGTTTAATTCTTTATATAATTACACACGCATACGCACATGCAACACGCATTCCATGCGCGCACGTAAATATTACAATAACTATGTATTTTATTTTTTAAACTTTTAAACAATATTCAATAATTCTCAGACATAATAACAAATTAAATTATTGGTAACATAGGCAATAAGACTTAATTTGGGAAGATCTGTTTCATAATTATTCAAAGATTTCAATTATAGTCAATTTTCCCAAAACTTAGGGCTTTGTTGTTTTTTTGATACTTACTACAAATTCTTGTCTACCTGTTATTATCATTTCAGTTGCATTTCTATGTTTCTTCTTTTTACTATTTTTCTAAAAAGTTAGTTTATTATTATATTATTATAATTAATCTAATTAGTTATTAGTTTTTAGCTTTAGACTCCTTTGAATTGTTAGTATCAATCCAGTTCTTGTCTAAACCATTTAAAAGATACAAATTACAAGCCAATCCTACTTATTTAATATTTATTGTTTATTTATTCGCAAATGTTACTATTTTAATATTATTAATATAAACAAATTATCTTTAAATAGTTACTTTTAAACACAAATTCAAATAACTTACAATTATTTTCATACTTTAATAACTACCACAAGATTATCAATTTTACTTATTATAGTCATTTAAATCACAATGTACAAAGATCTAAAATCATTAATCTGTAGACATTCATGAAATGTCAGTGAAATGAATTCTACTGTCTACAGTAGAGCAATATTTATCAGACAATAACCAACGTATCTTTGATAGATTGTAACTCATTATTATCATTCATCGTGAATATGAAACTGTACATTAAAATTTGTGACAAGAAAAAGGTTTGACTTAAGACCTTTTAACTCTTTTCAAAAGATTCTTGAAAAAGTACACAGTATGTCTTAATGCAATTGAATTACAATGCAACAAATATTTAATTTGGAGGAAGAAAAAATAACCATAAAGAAAATCAGGGAATGCTGATAACTGAGTTGAAAAAACTATCAAAAATTTTATTTAATTCACAGACAAAAAAGATATGGTCTCCGCCTATTATAAAATCCAAGAGATTATATGATTCTGGTAACAATGTAATTAAAATTTAGCAGCCAGTAATAAAAATCATTAATTTCTTATTATCCTGTATATCTTATAGTTTGAGTTACAGTATATCATTAATCAAATTTCTATTCAAATTTCTCATTCATAGAAAATTCCACAAGTTGGTCCTTGTCAACAAACTATTTGAAACTAAATCAGTGTTATCATTGCTCAGAATGAAACAAGCCCATCTCTCATCTATTCATTATTTTACAAACAATATTACTAGTGTAGTTGATGCTACTAGTAGTGTAGCATTAACAACAATATCGTGCCTCTAACATACTGACGATAAAAGGCTGATGTCAAATATAGTTTTTAATAGTATCCAATTTTCTGTAAACAAATATCATAAAATGATTCAGTGACTGTACACTTAGCAGCAAGTCAAAATCTAACCAATTTGAACAATATTAATAGGATTCAGTTGTCCAATTTGAATAATGGTAAGAAGATTCAATCATTTGAAAAAACTAAATGCTATGAGCAAGAGAATCCTACTATGGGTTCAAAGTGAATGTGCAATAAAAAGATTTACTGAAAAGATTTTGAATCTCATAGGAGGATTAAGAGTTTATGGAAAGAATAAGTTTACTAAATATCCCTTCTTGTCTAAGTTAGTGTTATAAGAATAGGTAATATTCAATAGTAATACTATGTTCTTAATGCTCTATAGTATAATACAACACTATTGACTTATTAATGATAAATTAAGCAAAGAAAATCTATAAAGATAAAATACTTTTGTGCAAATTTACTCAAATTAGATAACATAACAGGAAATTTACCAAAACTGGAATAAGTAAAATTTAGGAATTGGATAACATAAGTATTAACCTCAAGTATTCTTTTTACGTCAAGAACAATAAATTTTCTTAAATTATTACACATCTCAATTACAGACAACTTTCCACAATTCAGAGTTTTGTCACTTTTATATTCATTATGAGTACTTGCCTATCTACATTGCTATATATTCCCTCCCTACAATTTGTTTAGGAGGTTGATATAGAATTAATCTAAGCAACCAACAGATTCTATCTTTGATAGTAAAAATTCATTAGCACTAGTTTCATTAATTCCTTGACTGTCTGAAAATATAAATTATAAGTTGAATCTCTTTATTCAATACTTGTTACTTATAACTTATTTATAATTATTGCAAATGCATCAATACAAATTATTACTGTTTTAATACTATTAATATAACAAAATAAATGTTTTTTTCAAAAATTACAAGAATTTTTCCAAGTTCTTTTGTAACCATACCTAACAATTTTGATATACCTATCTATATATAGATTAATTAGTACTCAAAAGTTAAAATCGATTCATTTTTAAATTCTTTTATGTTTAGTGTTTTTATAACTACCTTATAATGCAATCATTCTAACTAAAAATTTAAATAAAAATAATAAACAGATCAGAACACATTTCTGAAATGAAATTTTATATATATATATAAATACAAACATAAATATAAATTGATAATTTTATATAAACATAAATGTAATGTCTAATATCAAAGTTTAATACTCAAAATATTGTTTATTATTTCATAAGTTATTTAAAATTATCTAATACAGTAACTTATTAATTAAAGTTGTTACTCCTTATATCTTATTATGCTAAATTAACATATTTATTTATTTCTTTATTTCACATTGAAATATATATATTTTTTAATATAAATACGAATTTTTTTTTGTTTAAAAGATTTAATAACACGTATTACATAATATATATAATAAGTATTTAGTCTTTAATGTATAATAATATATTAGATTAATAATACATTAATACACTTTGAAAAAACTTTCCTCGTTATAATTTACCAATTTGAGTCATTATTAATACTGCTTACAAATATAATATCAATATTATATAATCAAAATGCAAAATATACTCCAATAATATTTAGTATATTTACAATAAATTATTTAAGATAAATAAAATACATGTTTTGACATAACAAAGTAATAAATGTTGATTTAATGATGATGAATTATATAAGATTAGTTAAAGTAATATGGTACCTAAATATTAATAAGCCTCGTTATGATTCACCAGTCATGTGAATATTTAAAATATAAAATATTATTGAAAATTTACCTATATTTCTTTACTTACCTATCTAACCATTATTTTATGTGCATATATTATATAAATATATTTTTAATAAATACTTTTAATGTATAAAGTAATCATGAAGTCATATAACTAATTATATACTATTTGCCCTTTAAATAAAAAATATATTTACAAAATTGTTATTAAAAAATATATATAAGTTTTCATAAATTCAAAAACATTAGATTTAATCTACATTTTTTAATATGAGATTCAATAAAAATTTTATTAAAAAAGTTAATTTTCTAATACATATCTTAATAAATATATATCTAAATATGTATCTTTATAAATATATAAAAAAATAATTTAGTAGTTAAAATAAATATTTTTTCTACTTATTTATCTTTACATACCTTTCCAGGCATAAGAGTTATATATCATATAAATTATATATTATTCTTATTTACCTCTGACCTTTATCAAGCTCTGATACAGCTTCAAGAAGTTTAGAATGAGACTTTGATACATTTTCTTCTATGTCATTTAAAATGTTTGAATAACTTATCGACATATCCATACTTATTCACACCTCGTGTTTTATTTTCCATGAAACACAGTGGATTGAATACAGTCATGAAGTACCATATGTCATGAACGAAACAAAAATAATATAGAAGTAAAACATACTATTTTGTTATCTATATATCAATAATATATCAATATTCTAGTATACCAACTAGAAACAATTTTAAAACTTGCGTTCAATTCCCTAGCATAATATGGTAGCCATCTCTTATATATGTTTTCATATGTTTAGATTGACATGAACAGTCGTGTGTTATAACCTCTAAAAACTTTTCCATAAAGATTCAAAGGGTAATTTCTTATATTTTAATTAATATTTAATAAAAGATATTATGAAATATGATAGTTATTTTATTGGAAATATAAAATGAATTTATTTATAATATCAACTGTAAGTTGCCTTTTAGAATACATTTTTCCATCTTTAATTAAATATGTAAGTATTATGACATTGTTTTACGATTGGATTTGTTAATTACATTAATTAAAAATTATTATTTGTATTTCAGATTACATCTCATTTGTACACAATAAATAAACATGATATAGAATTGCGAAATAATTTGATTAATCTAAAACAAGAAATGGTTGGTATATCTATTGTGGATGAATTTTCAAAGTATGCAAAACTTCAACGTAAATGTAATAAATTAGAAAGTACATTAAAAGAAAAAGGTAAAATAATAGTACAAAAAATTACCTAACCATTGATATAGTAGTAAATAATGAACTGCTTAAATATTTTATATTTTTGTTATTTATCTTTGTTATTAATTTAATAAACTAAAAATTCAATAATCTTTGTTAGTCTAATAATCTAAATTTAAACGTTGTAAACTTCTAATTATTTAAACAGAAAAAAATAGTTATATTGAATTTTTATCTTATATCTAAATTTTGTATTTATTTGCATTATTTATTGTCAAATTTGTATAATACAATATATTATAATATATTGAATTATATGTATTATATTATATTATATTGTATTGTATTGTATTGTATTGTATTGTATTGTATTGTATTGTATTGTATTGTATTATATCATATTACATTACTATAATATTAATATCTGTTATTTAGCAAATGAGAGACTGTTTTTCAGAATGAAGGTACAATCATCTGTAACATATGTTTTTCGTATATTAAATGTAAGTATTTTTTTCTTTTTATTATAATATAACATACTTAATAATTCATAACATATTTTCAGGGTTTATTAACGTTGATTCTACTATATCTATACAGAAATAAACCTGTAATAATTTTGCCAAAAGGTATATTATGGCCAATACAAAGTCTATTAAGCTGGCCATGTTATCATGAAGATTCAATTTCTTTGATCATGTGGTTAGTAATTGCAAGATTAGTTGTGGCTACCTGTAAAAAAAATGATATAACATAATATTAACAGTCTATGAAGTTAGATTTTATAAGCAAGAAAATAATTGTTCAGAACATAAATTATTAATCCCTGTGTATAAGCATTCATGACAAACAATTTGGCTTTTAAGTTCCCAATGTATTAATAAAAACAACTTTAGAAATGTACATAAAATTTTTACTTTTTGCATAATATATTATGCAAATAATTATACAGTGTTTGCCATTTGTATTGTATTTGCTAAAATATTAAAATAAATATCATATTTTAAAATATCTGAGTAAATTATTATGTTTATTTTAAATAAGGATAATAATAAATTTTACAAAAATAATAGCAAAAAAGTGACTGTATTTCGTAAAAGCTTGAGTAAAGTACATAATATGTAATAATGAAATATATTTGTATATAACTATTAATAAGTAATAATTTTGTTTTAACAAAATTTTTTTATATGTGACAATTCATACATCTGTATTCCATGTAATATAGCAATGTTTTATCCACGTATGAAGTATTTGTGAAACATCTATTTTATAAAGCTTAAAAAAATTATTAATTTTTGTTATTATTATCGTAAGTAAATATTTATCATTTAATTTTCAATAATCTTATGATTTTAAGTTAGCTTTTGTGTGATATCAATTTGCATTTTTCATAATGATTTTATGTTTTAACATTGCGACATGTATGATACCCAAATATTACATATATAAATTGTATCATAGGAAGTTCTATAATGTAAACGCTGAATTTACTTCTTTTTTAACTAAAAAGCTTTTTTAATTAAAATGATATATTTTTTTATTTTATTACTGGACGAAGAACAAAAATGTTGTCCATAACAAATTTAATAACAAATTGAAAAATCTCACGAGTTTTTGAGCACCAATAGTAAATAATAATGTTCAAATTATTATAAAATATAGCACAAGATTGTTATGTTTTACTTTATCACATTCATATAAATATCAATTGAATATATATTATACATGACATATGTTACAAAATTGCAAATTCTATGAGTGAAAGACAAAATATATTAATTATTAACGAGTCAAAAGAAAACGGACTTTATATGCATTAAATAGTGACATATTTGACAAACTAATTGAAATAAATAATATTCATAAATTGAAAATATGTGATTGATACTTGTAACATTTCTAATGCAACCAAATACTTGAAACAGATTTAATAATAATAATCTTTTAATTTCAAAATCTTAATACAATTGCATTCAAATGCAACAATGTCATGTAGATGTTACCATCATAATATTAGATTTGTCGATTTCAAACATAGCATACAAATGCCTATATATGAAATACTCACATTATGTGATTGTATATAAAGTATTAAATAAATCATATTTCAGATATTACAAAGTGAAATATTTTTTAGAGAAAAAAGAATTAAGATTAAAAATTTCCCATTTTCTTTTTCTATTTTTTAATTTTTTTAATTTTTTTATTTATTTTTTTTTATTTTAAGTTAACCATAATTGCATACTTTTTAAGGCATATTAATTTTATATATATTCTCGCTCTTCTAGTTTCACTATAAATACTAATAATGCAAAATGATGGTAACGCAAGTTGAAAAACTATATTATTATAAATCATATTATGCCATATCATTATGTTACAAAAATTAACATTGCAAAAAAAGATTATTAAAATTTAAATAAGTTACATAGTAACCGCTACCGAAGTATTTTCCTACTATCTAAGTACTTAAATTAAAAAATATTTCTCTTTGCACTACTACTTCAAAGATTAAAAAAAATGCATTAGATTACGTATAATAACAATAAAACATAAAAGAAATTAGAAGAGCGATTTTTCGTTTAATTCTTATTTTATTAGCTATTTGAAGCAGCTCAGAATTTCATATATAATTATATTCTTTCTTTTACTTCTTTTTTTTGTGAGTTCTATTTTGTATGTTTTAAGAAAAATTTAAGCGACTCGATATCAAGTACAGAGCAATTTGTAGAATATTTATTTTTATAGATAATTTGTAATTAATTTATGCGCACTGTACTACAATTGTAAAATGATTGACATATTAAAAAAATTAAATTCTTTTTAAAATAATTCTCAAGTATGTTATACAATCACATAGTAAAAATGCATCAACAAAAAAGTACTTTATACGAATACACGATGAAATATTTGTTATTAGATGAATTCAACTGACTTATGTTTTAGTAATATCCATTGGTGACCCGCCACTTGCATTTGTAGCTGTGTTAGTGGCAATTGGTGGACCACTTGGACTTACAATAGTTGGTGGAATTGCAGGCTTAATAAATCTATCCGATGTGCGTCTATTGGATGATGTTATCACGTGACCCTGTTTAAATATTATTAAATATTTCAAATTTATACAATATTCAAATGTTTCATATGTTAGATATTTCCGATAAAATATTTAAATGTTACTTGATATATTAAGGAACTACAATAAAATATAACTTACAGTGGAAGGTGGCGATGAACTTGCAAATGGAATTGTAGTAGGTTGACCACAAGCATAACATCGATTTGTATTAAATCCCTCTCTGTTTGATGAACCTACTCATAAATAACATTGATGAATAATGTATGATTAAATAATATGTACGAAAAAGATTATCAAAACATAAAAATGATTTTTTCTATCTTCATACAAAATTAATATTATAATGTTTAATACCTGGACTTAGTGGTCTAGAGGAACTAGGTGAAGGATTATAGGGTACTGGGCTAGAAACAGTACGATTTCTTATATTTCCACCAGACATCACAATTTCATTGTAGTGCCGTTCTTCTTCCATTTCCAAACTAACAAATAGATGAAGTTTGCAATTAAACTAAAATATATGTACAATTTATACAATATAATTATTTACCTAGACTCTGATTCAGAAAGATGTCTACATAAAGCTTCACGACG